>NC_092420.1:103416803-103556803 GCF_040894005.1 Engystomops pustulosus | reverse complement strand
TGGTCTCCGGTGCAGTAACCAGGTGTAGCCACCGCTCTGGGCCCGGCGCTGGACCTCGTATGAGCAGGTGTGTGGTCTCCGGTGCAGTAACCAGGTGTAGCCACCGCTCTGGGCCCGGCGCTAGACCTCGTATGAGCAGGTGTGTGGTCTCCGGTGCAGTAACCAGATGTAGCCACCGCTCTGGGCCCGGCGCTGGACCTCGTATGAGCAGGTGTGAGGTCTCCGGTGCAGTAACCAGGTGTAGCCACCGCTCTGGGCCCGGCGCTGGACCTCGTATGAGCAGGTGTGTGGTCTCCGGTGCAGTAACCAGATGTAGCCACCGCTCTGGGCCCGGCGCTGGACCTCGTATGAGCAGGTGTGTGGTCTCCGGTGCAGTAACCAGGTGTAGCCACCGCTCTGGGCCCGGCGCTAGACCTCGTATGAGCAGGTGTGTGGTCTCCGGTGCAGTAACCAGGTGTAGCCACCGCTCTGGGCCCGGCGCTGGACCTCGTGTGAGCAGGTGTGTGGTCTCCGGTGCAGTAACCAGGTGTAGCCACCGCTCTGGGCCCGGCGCTGGACCTCGTATGAGCAGGTGTGTGGTCTCCGGTGCAGTAACCAGGTGTAGCCACCGCTCTGGGCCCGGCGCTGGACCTCGTATGAGCAGGTGTGTGGTCTCCAGTGCAGTAACCAGGTGTAGCCACCGCTCTGGGCCCGGCGCTGGACCTCGTATGAGCAGGTGTGTGGTCTCCGGTGCAGTAACCAGGTGTAGCCACCGCTCTGGGCCCGGCGCTGGACCTCGTATGAGCAGGTGTGTGGTCTCCGGTGCAGTAACCAGGTGTAGCCACCGCTCTGGGCCCAGCGCTGGACCTCGTATGAGCAGGTGTGTGGTCTCCGGTGCAGTAACCAGGTGTAGCCACCGATCTGGGCCCGGCGCTGGACCTCGTATGAGCAGGTGCGTGGTCTCCGGTGCAGTAACCAGGTGTAGCCACCGCTCTGGGCCCGGCGCTGGACCTCGTATGAGCAGGTGTGTGGTCTCCGGTGCAGTAACCAGGTGTAGCCACCGCTCTGGGCCCGGCGCTGGACCTCGTATGAGCAGGTGCGTGGTCTCCGGTGCAGTAACCAGGTGTAGCCACCGCTCTGGGCCCGGCGCTGGACCTCGTATGAGCAGGTGCGTGGTCTCCGGTGCAGTAACCAGGTGTAGCCACCGCTCTGGGCCCGGCGCTGGACCTCGTATGAGCAGGTGTGTGGTCTCCGGTGCAGTAACCAGGTGTAGCCACCGCTCTGGGCCGGCGCTGGACCTCGTATGAGCAGGTGTGTGGTCTCCGGTGCAGTAACCAGGTGTAGCCACCGATCTGGGCCCGGCGCTGGACCTCGTATGAGCAGGTGTGGGGTCTCCGGTGCAGTAACCAGGTGTAGCCACCGCTCTGGGCCCGGCGCTGGACCTCGTATGAGCAGGTGTGTGGTCTCCGGTGCAGTAACCAGGTGTAGCCACCGCTCTGGGCCCGGCGCTGGACCTCGTATGAGCAGGTGTGTGGTCTCCGGTGCAGTAACCAGGTGTAGCCACCGCTCTGGGCCCGGCGCTGGACCTCGTATGAGCAGGTGTGTGGTCTCCGGTGCAGTAACCAGGTGTAGCCACCGCTCTGGGCCCGGCGCTGGACCTCGTATGAGCAGGTGTGTGGTCTCCGGTGCAGTAACCAGGTGTAGCCACCGCTCTGGGCCCGGCGCTGGACCTCGTATGAGCAGGTGTGTGGTCTCCGGTGCAGTAACCAGGTGTAGCCACCGCTCTGGGCCTGGCGCTGGACCTCGTATGAGCAGGTGTGTGGTCTCCGGTGCAGTAACCAGGTGTAGCCACCGCTCTGGGCCCGGCGCTGGACCTCGTATGAGCAGGTGTGTGGTCTCCGGTGCAGTAACCAGGTGTAGCCACCGCTCTGGGCCCGGCGCTGGACCTCGTATGAGCAGGTGTGTGGTCTCCGGTGCAGTAACCAGGTGTAGCCACCGCTCTGGGCCTGGCGCTGGACCTCGTATGAGCAGGTGTGTGGTCTCCGGTGCAGTAACCAGGTGTAGCCACCGCTCTGGGCCCGGCGCTGGACCTCGTATGAGCAGGTGTGTGGTCTCCGGTGCAGTAACCAGGTGTAGCCACCGCTCTGGGCCCGGCGCTGGACCTCGTATGAGCAGGTGTGTGGTCTCCGGTGCAGTAACCAGGTGTAGCCACCGCTCTGGGCCTGGCGCTGGACCTCGTATGAGCAGGTGTGTGGTCTCCGGTGCAGTAACCAGGTGTAGCCACCGCTCTGGGCCCGGCGCTGGACCTCGTATGAGCAGGTGTGTGGTCTCCGGTGCAGTAACCAGGTGTAGCCACCGCTCTGGGCCCGGCGCTGGACCTCGTATGAGCAGGTGTGTGGTCTCCGGTGCAGTAACCAGGTGTAGCCACCGCTCTGGGCCCGGCGCTGGACCTCGTATGAGCAGGTGTGGGGTCTCCGGTGCAGTAACCAGGTGTAGCCACCGCTCTGGGCCCGGCGCTGGACCTCGTATGAGCAGGTGTGTGGTCTCCGGTGCAGTAACCAGGTGTAGCCACCGCTCTGGGCCCGGCGCTGGACCTCGTATGAGCAGGTGTGTGGTCTCCGGTGCAGTAACCAGGTGTAGCCACCGCTCTGGGCCTGGCGCTGGACCTCGTATGAGCAGGTGTGTGGTCTCCGGTGCAGTAACCAGGTGTAGCCACCGCTCTGGGCCCGGCGCTGGACCTCGTATGAGCAGGTGTGTGGTCTCCGGTGCAGTAACCAGGTGTAGCCACCGCTCTGGGCCCGGCGCTGGACCTCGTATGAGCAGGTGTGTGGTCTCCGGTGCAGTAACCAGGTGTAGCCACCGCTCTGGGCCCGGCGCTGGACCTCGTATGAGCAGGTGTGTGGTCTCCGGTGCAGTAACCAGGTGTAGCCACCGCTCTGGGCCCGGCGCTGGACCTCGTATGAGCAGGTGTGTGGTCTCCGGTGCAGTAACCAGGTGTAGCCACCGCTCTGGGCCTGGCGCTGGACCTCGTATGAGCAGGTGTGTGGTCTCCGGTGCAGTAACCAGGTGTAGCCACCGCTCTGGGCCCGGCGCTGGACCTCGTATGAGCAGGTGTGTGGTCTCCGGTGCAGTAACCAGGTGTAGCCACCGCTCTGGGCCCGGCGCTGGACCTCGTATGAGCAGGTGTGTGGTCTCCGGTGCAGTAACCAGGTGTAGCCACCGCTCTGGGCCTGGCGCTGGACCTCGTATGAGCAGGTGTGTGGTCTCCGGTGCAGTAACCAGGTGTAGCCACCGCTCTGGGCCCGGCGCTGGACCTCGTATGAGCAGGTGTGTGGTCTCCGGTGCAGTAACCAGGTGTAGCCACCGCTCTGGGCCCAGCGCTGGACCTCGTATGAGCAGGTGTGTGGTCTCCGGTGCAGTAACCAGGTGTAGCCACCGCTCTGGGCCCGGCGCTGGACCTCGTATGAGCAGGTGCGTGGTCTCCGGTGCAGTAACCAGGTGTAGCCACCGCTCTGGGCCCGGCGCTGGACCTCGTATGAGCAGGTGTGTGGTCTCCGGTGCAGTAACCAGGTGTAGCCACCGCTCTGGGCCCGGCGCTGGACCTCGTATGAGCAGGTGTGTGGTCTCCGGTGCAGTAACCAGGTGTAGCCACCGCTCTGGGCCCGGCGCTGGACCTCGTATGAGCAGGTGTGTGGTCTCCGGTGCAGTAACCAGGTGTAGCCACCGCTCTGGGCCTGGCGCTGGACCTCGTATGAGCAGGTGTGTGGTCTCCGGTGCAGTAACCAGGTGTAGCCACCGCTCTGGGCCCGGCGCTGGACCTCGTATGAGCAGGTGACCCAAGTATCAGGTCATTCTCCGATGATCCCTACTTTATGATCCCTGCTGTGAGTGGCTTTTATTGTAAGTTCTGGAAGAGGTGAAATGTTTGTATATTGGGTGCGGGTCGGGTCGTATAATGACCCCCCCCCCCCCTCAGGGTTTAGAAACTCCTCATCATGAACCGGACATGTGACCCGTGATCTCCTGCTCTGGATCTTTGGACAACAAGGACCTACCCGTCCTGACCCATTGCCTCGGTCATACTGTGTAATACTTGCCCCCCCCTGTGGTGGCGCTGCAGGCACTTGCTGATAGGTTCCCTATATACCACAGCTGATCCCTGCCCCCAGGTTTTGCCCCAGCAGCCCCTGAGGTATGAGGTAGGGGTAATATGTCATTTCTAGGATTCCCTCTTTTATGTGAAATCTGAGACGAGTCAAGTTCAGTGGTTGCAGGAGAAGAGTCACTTCCGACGCCTCGATCCTATAGGAACAACATCTTATAAAAGAAAAGGATTTCGTCTTTCCTTTCCCTGAGATAAAGAACCAGAGATGGAGGCAGCGAAATAGTGTCCTCCCCCGGGGCAGATTATCGGGGGGCGCCCGGCGCTGCGCTGTGTGGACTCCACCCAAAAATGCAGAATTACCGAAGTTCTGGGGGTGTCAGGTCCCTTCTCCTCCTGGTTATATATTTCCGTACACCCCAATCCGGGTACAAGCAGGTGCAGCCCGGGCTATAGGGGGACCTGCACTGCCCTCAGCGGCCCACAGGGGGCACAATGACACCAGACTTGGGGCAGCAGAACATGAACTTTCCAGGACTCCATCCATGGGACAAATCCCCAATATCACAAATCCAAATCTGTAATAAGCAGGTCCGGCCTCTCCCCTCCACCGAGCCCCCGACATCTGCCAGGGAGGGCAGGACATCCCCGTCCCACATCTGGGCTGGAACCGGCTGCAATCAGAGGGAGACTGGACATGAAGTGACGCTCTCCTCCGCCATCTCTGTCTTCAAGGTGAGGGACAATAGAAGGGGGGGTAGAGAAGACAATGGGGGGGGGTCTGGACATGTGGATGATGGGAGGGGCTGAAGCAAAACTGGGGGACGAGAAATTGACAAGAAGATGGAAGGTCTTGAGTTTGGGATTCGTTGTGGTGGTTGTATCTGACGGCGTGCGCTATTTTTATGTTTATATATTAAGTATAGACCTTTCCTCAGTCATGTGACCACGGATAACCCTCAATATCTACAAAGCAGAGATGTTGGGTGTAGTTGCGTCCTGAGGCTGAGACCCTGTGCTGTCATGTTGGGTGTTGTATCCCGCAGATCGGAGAACTATGTCGCTGCTTGAGATGTAGCAGAGTTGAGTTTGTTGTGTGACATCTGCGATTCTGCTCAGGACCACAGCAGATGCTACACAACACATTCAGCTCTGCTACATCGCTATGTTACTGGTGGACCTGCAGCTGCGGATCAGGTTCTGTCCTGCGCCATGTTACCAGCTGCAATCACATGGACAAACACGGAGTCTCCTCTGATTCCCGGCCAAGAAACTGAACGTCTGATCCATGCGAGATGTGACACGAGGACTGCAGATTGTGAGGAGGACGGGCGCCGTGTCAGGGAAGGTCGGAAATATTCTGCGGATCATTGGATCTACTCTCCCCAATCCCATTCCTTATAGATTTACATTATGACTGCAACAAGCCACCAACAGGGGGAGCTCCTGCACACTGTACAGACTGAGATCCTTCTGCAGTGAGGACTGCGACCAATATAGTCCCTGGAGAGATGTGTAATCACACTAATGTGTATGTCATTAGTAGCAGCAGGACTGTGATATATGGAATTATACTCCAGGATTGTACCTTCACTAAGTGCACTGGAGGCGTGTCCTCACACAGCTGTGCTCTGTGCTCTCTGCAGCCAGGCATTGGCCCTGGAGAGATATGTAATCATTATTGTGTATGTTATTAGTAGCAGCAGGACTGTGATGTTTGGATTTATACTCCAGGATTGTAGTTACGCCAAGTGCACTGGAGGCGTCTCTTCAGCTCCTCGTCACGGCTTCTGGTTGAACAGTTCAGTATAAACTCACCGCTGTCAGAAGAGGCTTGGAGGCAGTTCAATGCAGAGATCAACGGGCACAGCAGTGTGAGGACATGGAGAAGCTACAGTCCCAGAATGATTGCCAGAGCTCCTTTGTGCTGTAGCTTCCCAGGCTGTTACACTGTCTTTCTCTCCTTCTGCTCCCTCTGCCTGATGTTATCTCACACAGTGGGAGATTGAGGTACTTCTGTACAGTGTTACAGCCTGTGAAGCTGCAGCACGGTGGGATTCTGATAACACCCTATAGCCATTCTGGCTCATTAGCATAATTGTAAACATTGACATTAAAAGAAAGGAGACCACGGATAACAAATAGTTTTGGTGCCTGGATCAATAAGTAAGAGTCCCTGGTTTATCAGGATGGATTCTGATGGGAGAGCAGAGACTCCTGATTAGTATGAGCCGTATTCTGGGGTCTGACGCCTCACACGTCGCTGTTAGTGCAGCGTCACTTTCCACACATCAATCATCCCTAAACTTCCATGTGTATCCAGCATTCCGGGCCGGAGCTTTCCCAGGACGTCCCTGTGTTATGTCCCCGGACATACGGAGCCTCGTTATCCCTCCGTTTACTCCTCCTGCAGCGACGGGAGATTTGTAGAAAAGGAACATTTCACTGAACGTCGCCCTAATGAGACATTTTCCAGACCCTTTTAGGGCGTTCTCAGACCCCAGTTACAGCCACATCTTCCCGGTGCGTGTCATAAGGAGCAGCAGAGGTCTGTGTAATACTGCGCTCGGCCTGTGGAGGCGCTGCTGCAGAATCGAGTATTCACTTCCTATTTACTCCACAGATCACAGCTGATCGATGGAATCACAAGGTCACAATAGATGTTTATAAATGACCTTATACTATGTAACAGCATACCTCCCAACCGTCCCGTTTTGGGCGGGACAGTCCCGTTTTTTAACCCTTGTCCCGCCTGCACGGACCGTTAAGTGAAAGTCCCGGTTTTTTTGCGGTTTCACGGATTTTTCCGTTTTGTCCCGCCCCCGAGTCCCGCCCCCCCCCCCCCGAGTCCCGCCCCCGAGTCCCGCCCCCGTCCTGCTCAGGATACAGAGAAGCCAGGGGGCGGGGTACAGCGTCCTCCTCCTCTCCAGCTCCCGGGCTGTCTGCTGCAGAGCCGGCACCTCCCCCATCCCCTCCCCTGGGAGGCAGAGCCCTCCCTGTCCTCAGGCTGCCACTTGCAGGCACATGGATGGATGGATGGATGGAGCAGTGCAGAGTGTCATGTTCTCTGCACTGCCCCTGCACAGCAGCCCCAGGGGATCATCCTCCGTGCAGGCAGGAACTCTCCAGCACTGCTACATCAATGGCTCCCTGCCCCCACCTCCTCCTGCTCCTCACTGAAGTTCGTCTGATGAAGCAGAGCCGAGTGTGTGCAGCTGCTGCAGTGTGATAACAGGTACTCTACAGTGACTGCAGGCAGCAGCTAAAGGGTTAAACACTTCACTTTCCTCCATAGACCCCCTGCCCCCATCCCTAACCCCCCCAGTGCCTTCTATTCTGTTTTTATTGTACCATATACTTAATCCCTTAACCCCTTAAGGACGCAGGGTTTTTCTCTCATTTCTCGCTCTCCAACTTCAAAAATCCATAACTTTTTCATTTTTCCGTGTACAGAGCTGTGTGAGGGCTTATTTTGTGCGTAACAAATTTTACTTTCCCGTAATGTTATTTATTTTAACATGCCGTGTACTGCGAAGCTGCAAAAAATTCCAAATGTGGAAAAAAATTTTTAAAAAACCGCACATGTCACGTTCTTGTGGGCTCAGTTTTTTCGACTTTGACTGTGCACTCAAAATAACACCTCAGCTTTATTCTTTGGTTTGGTGCGATCGCGGTGATACCGGATTTATAGGTTTTATTGTGTTTTAATACATTTTCAAAAATTAAACGCATGTGTGCAAAAAAAAAAAAAAATTTTTGCCATCTTCTGACGCTAATAACTTTTTCATATTTCGGTGCACGGAGCTGGGGGTGGGGTCATTTTTGGCGAAATGAGGCGACGTTTTCATTGCTACCATTTTGAGGTCTGTGCGACATTTTGATCATTTTTAATTTCATTTTTTATGTGATGTAAAAAGGTGTAAAAGTCGCATTTCGGACATTTGGGCGCCATTTCCCGCCTCGGAGGTCACCGCCGCCCGTAACCGTTTTTATATTTTGATAGATCGGGCATTTTGGGACGCGGCGATACCTAATATGTCTGTGATCTTTACTGTTTATTATGTTTTATATCCGTTCTAGGGAAAGGGAGGTGATTAGAATTTTTAATATTTTATAAATTTTTTTTATTTTTAAAACCTGTTTTTTCTTTTTTTTCCACTATTTCTTAGACCATCTACGGTACATTAACCCTAGATGGTCAGATCGCTCCTACCATATACAGCAATACTTCTGGCTCATTGTAACGAACCTGCAGAAGCCATGTAGCCTCGTGTCAAAAGAAGACCCGAGGCTACCACGGCAAACGATCGCCGCCCCCCGATGACGTTCGGGGGCACAGCGATCGTAAAAAAGACTTTGCCGGCGACAATGACCGACTGCGGTTATTAGCGGTGGGGGTTTTCTGCAACATGCAAAACCCCCCACCTTGTATGAAGAAGACTCAGCCCGTGAGCCCTCTTCATACACTCCTTATACTCTCTGCGTCGTAGAGCTACGGCGCAGAGCGTTAAGGGGTTAAAGGGGTTTTCCCACAAATACAAGTTAGGCCCTATCCATAGGACAGGGCTTAACCTGCTGATGTGTGGGGGTTTCAGTGATGTGACCCCCATAGATCATGAAAACAAGGGGTCTGTTGGGGTCCACATAAGGTCCATGTCATCGCTCTATGACGGTAATGGAGCAGAATGGTCATACACGGCCGTCTGCTCCATTACTCTGACGGAACAATTTTTGCGTTTCCATATTTCACTCCCCACTTTCAAAAATCAATAACTTTTTTATTTTTCCATGTACAGAGCTGTGTGCGGCCTGTTTCTGCGTAACAAATTATACTTCCTAGTGACAGTATTAAATATTCCAGGCCCTGTACTGGGAAGCGGGAAGGAAAATATCAAATGTGTTTTTTATGGCTTTCACTGCGCGCTCAATAGGACTCCTCCCCTTTACTGCGCTCCATAGGACCCCTCCCCTTTACTGCGCTCCATAGGACCCCTCCCCTTTACTGCGCTCCATAGGACCCCTCCCCTTTACTGCGCTCCATAGGACCCCTCCCCTTTACTGCGCTCCATAGGACCCCTCCCCTTTACTGCGCTCCATAGGACCCCTCCCCTTTACTGCGCTCCATAGGACCCCTCCCCTTTACTGCGCTCCATAGGACCCCTCCCCTTTACTGCGCTCCATAGGACCCCTCCCCTTTACTGCGACAACGAGCATGTCCCCCCCCTAGACAACGAGGATTTCCCCCCCTAGACAACGAGCATTTCCCCCTGCTAGACAACGAGCATGTCTCCCCCTGACCCCTAGACAACGAGCATGTCCCCCCCCAAGACAACGAGCATGCCCCCCCCCCTAGACAACGAGCATGTCCCCCCCCCCAGACAACGAGCATTCCCCCCCCTAGACAACGAGCATGTCTCCCCCCGACTCCTAGACAACGAGCATGTCCCCCCCCTAGACAACTAGCATTTCCCCCCCCCCTAGACAACGAGCATGTCCTCCCCTGTGGCTGCGTGCCCTTTTTTGTGTGTTTGTGTTATTTTTGTCTTCCAGGACCGTGCCTGCTGTGGACTGCTTCGGATTCGAAGGATTACGTCTATGACCGACATTTCTAACAAATAAAATGGTCAACGAGGGTGTGTCTGCGTCTTTTGTTCAATAAAATTTTCTGAAAACGGTGTGATTATTTATTTTTTTGCGACACTCTTCATAGTTTGCCGTAGTAGTGGTGCCGGCTAGGTGACGGTGCTCATTACTAAGGGCTGGCCTTAGTGTTTGCCTTAATTTTTTTGGCAAATTTACACTAACGCCCATACCATTACCCCGGTACCCACCGCCACCAGGGGTGCCGGGAAGAGCCGGGTACAAACCAGTACCTGACCGTCTATAGATGGTCAGGTGTTGGGGCGGCTGCAGGCTGTTATTGTTGCGCTGGGATAGCCCCCTAACAGTGGCCTATCCCAGCTCAGTAATAGCAGGCTGCTGCTGCTTTTTTGTATCTGGCTGATTTGAACAATAGGGGGCACCCCATGCCGTTTTTCCCCCCCATTTTTTTGTAAAAATGGGGGAAACAGCCTGGGAGCCCCCTTTAAAGGGGGGACCCCACGCATATTTTTGTCAAAAATTTGAAGAAAAAACGGCATGGGGTGCCCCTATTTTTCAAATCAGCCTGATACAAAAAAGCAGCAGCAGCCGCCATTACTGAGCTGGGATAGGTCACTGTTAGGGGGCTATTCCAGCGCAACAATAACAGCCTGCAGCCGCCCCAACACCTGACCATCTATAGACGGTCAGGTACTGGTTTGTACCCGGCTCTTCCCGGCACCCCTGGTGGCGGTGGGTACCGGGGTAATGGTATGGGCGTTAGTGTGAATTTGCCAAAAAAATTAAGGCAAACACTAAGGCCAGCCCTTAGTAATGAGCACCGTCACCTAGCCGGCACCACTACTACGGCAAACTATGAAGAGTGTCGCAAAAAAATAAATAATCACACCGTTTTCAGAAAATTTTATTGAACAAAAGACGCAGACACACCCTCGTTGACCATTTTATTTGTTAGAAATGTCGGTCATAGACGTAATCCTTCGAATCCGAAGCAGTCCACAGCAGGCACGGTCCTGGAAGACAAAAATAACACAAACACACAAAAAAGGGCACGCAGCCACAGGGGGGGACAGGCTCGTTGTCTAGGTGGGGGACATGCTCGTTGTCTAGGGGGGGGGACATGCTCGTTGTCTAGGGGGGGACATGGTCGTTGTCTAGGTGGGGGTACATTCTCGTTGTCTAGGTGGGGGTACATGCTCGTTGTCTAGGGGGGGGTACATGCTCGTTGTCTAGGGGGGGGCATGCTCGTTGTCTAGGGGGGGCATGCTCGTTGTCTAGGGGACATGCTCGTTGTCTAGGGGGGGCATGCTTGTTGTCTAGGGGGGGCATGCTCGTTGTCTGGGGGGGACATGCTCGTTGTCTAGGGGGGGGCATGCTCGTTGTCTGGGGGCGGACATGCCCGTTGTCTGGGGGGGACATGCTCGTTGTCTAGGGGGGGGCATGCTCGTTGTCTGGGGGCGGACATGCCCGTTGTCTGGGGGGGACATGCTCGTTGTCTAGGGGGGGACATGCTCGTTGTCTAGGGGAGGACATGCTCGTTGTCTGGGGGGGGCATGCTCGTTGTCTAGGGGAGGACATGCTCGTTGTCTAGGAGGGCATGCCCGTTGTCTGGGGGGGACATGCTCGTTGTCTAGGGGAGGACATGCTCGTTGTCTGGGGGGGGCATGCTCGTTGTCTAGGGGAGGACATGCTCGTTGTCTAGGGGGGGACATGCTCGTTGTCTAGGGGAGGACATGCTCGTTGTCTGGGGGGGGCATGCTCGTTGTCTAGGGGAGGACATGCTCGTTGTCTAGGGGGAGTGGAATATGCCCCCCAATTATATACATAAATATACATTGGTGCCAGTGGATGCGTTGAAGGTATGAGCAGTGGCGTGGCCAGGGGGTGTGGTTAGGGGGCGTGGCTAGGGTGTGGCTTCTGTGGGTAAAAAAATCGCCGCGGCGCGCTTCGCGCGCCGCCATTTTGTCCCTCTTTCTCCTCCACAAAAGTTGGGAGGTATGTGTAACAGATGTTTCCCAGAATACAAAGCAGGGGGCGGGGTCTGTAGCCTACACTTCCCGGTTATTTAGGGAAGGGAATGCTTTATTATTTTTATTTATGTTAGGGTGTACTCTGTGTCAGGGTCGGCTCCAGGTTTCAGTGGGTGACAGAGCCTCGGTGGCCCCTGGGTGACAGAGCCTCAGTGGCCCCTGGGTGACAGAGCCTGGGTAGGCCCCTGGGTGACAGAGCCTCGGTAGGCCCCTGGGTGACAGAGCCTCGGTAGGCCCCTGGGTGACAGAGCCTCAGTGGCCCCTGGGTGACAGAGCCTGGGTAGGCCCCTGGGTGACAGAGCCTCGGTAGGCCCCTGGGTGACAGAGCCTCGGTAGGCCCCTGGGTGACAGAGCCTCGGTGGCCCCTGGGTGACAGAGCCTCGGTAGGCCCCTGGGTGACAGAGCCTCGGTAGGCCCCTGGGTGACAGAGCCTCGGTAGGCCCCTGGGTGACAGAGCCTCGGTAGGCACCTGGGTGACAGAGCCTCGGTAGGCCCTTGGGTGACAGAGCCTCGGTAGGCACCTGGGTGACAGAGCCTCGTTAGGCCCCTGGGTGACAGAGCCTCAGTGGCCCCTGGGTGACAGAGCCTACCATGTCCTGGTGCATGGACATGGTGGTCCCGGTGCATGGACATGATAGTCCCGGTGCATGGACATGGTGGTCCCGGTGCATGGACATGGTGGTCCTGGTGCATGGACATGGTGGTCCCGGTGCATGGACATGGTGGTCCCGGTGCATGGACATGGTAGTCCCGGTGCATGGACATGGTGGTCCGGGTGCCTGGACATGGTGGTCCCGGTGCATGGACATGGTGGTCCGGGTGCATGGACATGGTGGTCCGGGTGCATGGACATGGTGGCCCCGGTGCATGGACATGGTGGTCCTGGTGCATGGACTTGGTGCTCCCGGTGCATGGACATGGTGGTCCCGTGCATGGACATGGTGTTCCTGGTGCATGGACATGCAGGTCCTGGTGCATGGACATGGTGGTCCTGGTGCATGGACATGGAGCTCCTGGTGCATGGAAAGGTGGTCCTGGTGCATGGGCATGGTGATCCTGGTGCATGGACTTGGTGGTCCTGGTGCATGGACATGGTGGTCCCGGTGCATGGACATGGTAGTCCCGGTGCATGGACATGGTGGTCTTGGTGCATGGACATGGTGGTCCCGGTGCATGGACACGGTGGTCCTGGTGCATGGACACGGTAGTCCTGGTGCATGGACATGGTGGTCCTGGTGCATGGACACGGTGGTCCCAGTGCATGGACACGGTGGTCCCGGTGCATAGACATGGTGGTCCCGGTGCATGGACATGGTGGTCCCGGTGCATGGACATGGTGGTCCCGGTGCATGGACATGGTGGTCCCGGTGCATGGACATGGTGGTCCCGGTGCATGGACATGGAGCTCCTGGTGCATGGAAAGGTGGTCCTGGTGCATGGGCATGGTGATCCTGGTGCATGGACTTGGTGGTCCCGGTGCATGGACATGGTGGTCCCGGTGCATGGACATGGTGGGAGTGGTATCTCCATCCATCGTCCTGTCTGCCAGTAAGATCCGGGTAATTTGAGCTTTATAAACACTTTCAGCCTCTGGTTGATATTTGTTTTCCTGTTAGTGAAACTCTCTGGTATTTCTCCGTGCGTCCTGGCCCGCGGCATGCTGGGAGGATTGCAGCCGTTTCCTTACAGACCTCAGTAAGTCGTCTGCTCTATGTGATTCCCGTGCGAGACACAAAGACATTTGCCGGGATTTGTATATTTTCCGTGTCATTAAGAGGCCCCCAGCCGCTCCGCACACACACTGAGGCTGCCGGTACCGGCCCAAACGCTCCGCTCACACACTGAGGCTGCCGGCACCGGCCCAAACGCTCCGCACACACACTGAGGCTGCCGGCACCGGCCCAAACGCTCCGCTCACACACTGAGGCTGCCGGCACCGGCCCAAACGCTCCGCACACACACTGAGGCTGCCGGCACCGGCCCAAACGCTCCGCTCACACACTGAGGCTGCCGGCACCGACCCAAACTCTCCGCTCACACACTGAGGCTGCAAGAACCGGCCCAAACGCTCCGCTCACACACTGAGGCTGCCGGCACCGGCCCAAACTCTCCGCTCACACACTGAGGCTGCAAGAACCGGCCCAAACTCTCCGCTCACAAACTGAGGCTGCCGGCACCGGCCCAAACTCTCCGCTCACACACTGAGGCTGCCGGCACCGGCCCAAACTCTCTGCTCACACACTGAGGCTGCCGGCACCAGCCCAAACTCTCCGCTCACACACTGAGGCTGCCGGCACCGGCCCAAACTCTCCGCTCACACACTGAGGCTGCCGGCACCGGCCCAAACTCTCCGCTCACACACTGAGGCTGCCAGCAGGGGCCCAAATTCTCCGCTCACACACTGAGGCTGCCGGCACCGGCCCAAACTCTCCGCTCACACACTGAGGCTGCCGGCACCGGCCCAAACTCTCCGCTCACACACTGAGGCTGCCGGCACCGGCCCAAACTCTCCGCTCACACACTGAGGCTGCCGGCACTGGCCCAAACTCTCCGCTCACACACTGAGGCTGCCGGCACCGGCCCAAATTCTCCGCTCACACACTGAGGCTGCTGGCACCGGCCCAAACTCTCCGCTTTCCCTTTTGCTACATGAACTTTTGCAACAGAACCTGGATCTGGTGATAAGTGAAACAGCTGGAAATACTCAGCCTAAGCCTCGGGCACAGACGGCATCTGAGGGGATCATTAGACTTCTCTGCAGATTACGTAACTCTAGACGTTACCCTAAAACGCGTCATAGAGATGAATATAAACCAGAACGCCAAAAACTATCCAAATGTCTATTAAAAATAAAATCTCAAGACAAAAATCATTTGCATTTCTCCCCAAAAAAGTTCCCAAAAATGTAGCGTTAACCCAAAAAAATAAAAATTAACTGATTGGGGCAGATTTACTTACCCGGTCCCATCGCAATCCCGCGGTGCGTTGTCCGACGAGGATTCGGATCTGCCGTGATTCATTAGGATCGTGTGTCCGAGTTCCTGCATCCGTCGCTTCCCCCGGTGAGGTCCCTGGAGTTCACCTTCTTCTTCCCGGTGCATGTTAGTGCTGATCTTGCAACACAATCGCATTTTTAAATTCTGCATTTTTCCCTAATCCGTCCGGCTGTCGCCCCCATGTCTGTCGTATGCAAGCCGGCGGCGATGCACCAAAATCCGATCCCGTGCGTCAAAAACCCAGGGCAATTCGACGCAAAACGGAAATCGCAGGAAAACGAGATGAAAATGCATCCGACGGACCCTTAGTGAATGAGCCCCAGTGTGTTTGGTTCTGAAGAAATGAATCACTGAGAGCCGGAGCTTTTATAGAATCTTCTGCCAACTTCATAGATCCCTGGAAATCCTTAAATGGTCGTATTTATAGTATAGTAACAGTGCCCCACAGCAGCCAATATAGTAACAGTGGCCCCACAGCAGCCAATATAGTAACAGTGGCCCCACAGCAGCCAATATAGTAACAGTGGCCCCACAGCAGCCAATATAGTAACAGTGGCCCCACAGCAGCCAATATAGTAACAGTGGCCCCACAGCAGCCAATATAGTAACAGTGCCCCCACAGCAGCCAATATAGTAACAGTGGCCCCACAGCAGCCAATATAGTAACAGTGGCCCCACAGCAGCCAATATAGTAACAGTGGCCCCACAGCAGCCAATATAGTAACAGTGCCCCCACAGCAGCCAATATAGTAACAGTGCCCCACAGCAGCCAATATAGTAACAGTGGCCCCACAGCAGCCAATATAGTAACAGTGCCCCACAGCAGCTAATATAGTAACAGTGCCCCACAGCAGCCAATATAGTAACAGTGCCCCACAGCAGCTAATATAGTAACAGTGCCCCACAGCAGCCAATATAGTAACAGTGCCCCACAGCAGCTAATATAGTAACAGTGCCCCACAGCAGCCAATATAGTAACAGTGCCCCACAGCAGCTAATATAGTAACAGTGCCCCACAGCAGCCAATATAGTAACAGTGGCCCCACAGCAGCTAATATAGTAACAGTGGCCCCACAGCAGCAAATATAGTAACAGTGGCCCAACAGCAGCAAATATAGTAACAGTGGCCCCACAGCAGCCAATATAGTAACAGTGCCCCACAGCAGCTAATATAGTAACAGTGCCCCACAGCAGCCAATATAGTAACAGTGCCCCCACAGCAGCCAATATAGTAACAGTGGCCCCACAGCAGCAAATATAGTAACAGTGGCCCAACAGCAGCAAATATAGTAACAGTGGCCCCACAGCAGCCAATATAGTAACAGTGGCCCCACAGCAGCCAATATAGTAACAGTGGCCCCACAGCAGCCAATATAGTAACAGTGCCACCACAGCAGCCAATATAGTAACAGTGCCCCACAGCAGCCAATATAGTAACAGTGGCCCCACAGCAGCCAATATAGTAACAGTGCCCCACAGCAGCTAATATAGTAACAGTGCCCCACAGCAGCCAATATAGTAACAGTGCCCCACAGCAGCTAATATAGTAACAGTGCCCCACAGCAGCCAATATAGTAACAGTGCCCCACAGCAGCTAATATAGTAACAGTGCCCCACAGCAGCCAATATAGTAACAGTGCCCCACAGCAGCTAATATAGTAACAGTGCCCCACAGCAGCCAATATAGTAACAGTGGCCCCACAGCAGCTAATATAGTAACAGTGGCCCCACAGCAGCAAATATAGTAACAGTGGCCCAACAGCAGCAAATATAGTAACAGTGGCCCCACAGCAGCCAATATAGTAACAGTGCCCCACAGCAGCTAATATAGTAACAGTGCCCCACAGCAGCCAATATAGTAACAGTGCCCCCACAGCAGCCAATATAGTAACAGTGGCCCCACAGCAGCAAATATAGTAACAGTGGCCCAACAGCAGCAAATATAGTAACAGTGGCCCCACAGCAGCCAATATAGTAACAGTGGCCCCACAGCAGCCAATATAGTAACAGTGGCCCCACAGCAGCCAATATAGTAACAGTGCCCCCACAGCAGCCAATATAGTAACAGTGGCCCCACAGCAGCCAATATAGTAACAGTGCCCCCACAGCAGCCAATATAGTAACAGTGGCCCCACAGCAGCCAATATAGTAACAGTGGCCCCACAGCAGCCAATATAGTAACAGTGCCCCACAGCAGCCAATATAGTAACAGTGCCCCCACAGCAGCCAATATAGTAACAGTGGCCCCACAGCAGCCAATATAGTAACAGTGCCCCCACAGCAGCCAATATAGTAACAGTGCCCCCACAGCAGCCAATATAGTAACAGTGCCCCACAGCAGCCAATATAGTAACAGTGCCCCCACAGCAGCCAATATAGTAACAGTGCCCCACAGCAGCCAATATAGTAACAGTGGCCCCACAGCATCCAATATAGTAACAGTGGCCCCACAGCAGCCAATATAGTAACAGTGGCCCCACAGCAGCCAATATAGCAACAGTGGCCCCACAGCAGCTAATATAGTAACAGTGGCCCCACAGCAGCAAATATAGTAACAGTGGCCCCACAGCAGCCAATATAGTAACAGTGGCCCCACAGCAGCCAATATAGTAACAGTGGCCCCACAGCAGCCAATATAGTAACAGTGGCCCCACAGCAGCCAATATAGTAACAGTGGCCCCACAGCAGCCAATATAGTAACAGTGGCCCCACAGCAGCCAATATAGTAACAGTGGCCCCACAGCAGCCAATATAGTAACAGTGGCCCCACAGCAGCCAATATAGTAACAGTGGCCCCACAGCAGCTAATATAGTAACAGTGGCCCCACAGCAGCAAATATAGTAACAGTGGCCCCACAGCAGCCAATATAGTAACAGTGGCCCCACAGCAGCCAATATAGTAACAGTGGCCCCACAGCAGCCAATATAGTAACAGTGGCCCCACAGCAGCTAATATAGTAACAGTGGCCCCACAGCAGCCAATATAGTAACAGTGGCCCCACAGCAGCCAATATAGTAACAGTGCCACCACAGCAGCCAATATAGTAACAGTGCCCCCACATCAGCCAATATAGTAACAGTGCCCCCACATCAGCCAATATAGTAACAGTGCCCCCACAGCAGCCAATATAGTAATCGTGCTCCCACAGTAGCCAATATAGTAACCGTGCTCCCACAGTAGCCAATACAGTAACCGTGCTCCCACAGTAGCCAATACAGTAACCGTGCTCCCACAGTAGCCAATATAGTAACCGTGCTCCCACAGTAGCCAATATAGTAACAGTGGCCCCACAGCAGCTAATATAGTAACAGTGCCCCCACAGGAGCCAATATAGTAACAGTGCCCCCACAGCAGCCAATATAGTAACAGTGGCCCCACAGCAGCCAATATAGTAACAGTGCCCCCACAGCAGCTAATATAGTAACAGTGCCCCCACAGCAGCCAATATAGTAACAGTGCCCCCACAGCAGCCAATATAGTAACAGTGGCCCCACAGCAGCCAATATAGTAACAGTGGCCCAACAGCAGCAAATATAGTAACAGTGCCCCCACAGCAGCCAATATAGTAACAGTGCCCCCACAGCAGCCAATATAGTAACAGTGCCCCCACAGCAGCCAATATAGTAACCGTGCTCCCACAGTAGCCAATACAGTAACCGTGCTCCCACAGTAGCCAATACAGTAACCGTGCTCCCACAGTAGCCAATATAGTAACAGTGGCCTCACAGCAGCTAATATAGTAACAGTGGCCCCACAGCAGCTAATATAGTAACAGTGCCCCCACAGCAGCCAATATAGTAACAGTGCCCCCACAGCAGCCAATATAGTAACAGTGCCCCCACAGGAGACAATTTAGCCCCAGTCCCCCCGCAGGAGACAATTGGTGGTGGCTCCATGTCTCCCGCTTCTTAAACTCTAACCTTGTGTTTTATTGTCTTCAGTGCGATGCGTCTCTGTGGTTTGGCTTTTCTTGTTACGCTCCTGCTGATCTCCTCACATGGAGTACAAGGAGAAGAAGAGGAGGAGGAGGAAGAAGAGGAAGAGGAGGACATCTTCACCCTGGTGACCGCTGCCCCCTTAGAGTGTCCCAAGGACTGTTCCTGTACCCAAGAAGGGGCGGTGAACTGCGCCGGGGTGGACCTGAAGGAGTTTCCCGCTGATCTGCCGGAGATTACTAACCATCTATCTCTGCAGGTAACTGGGATGTTGTTGGGGAAAATGAGATACATTGAGATACAATGAGATACAATGAGTAGATGAGATACATTGTGATACAATGAGATACAATGAGTAGATGAGATACATTTAGATACAATGAGTAGATGAGATACATTGAGATACAATGAGTAGATGAGATACATTGTGATACAATGAGATACAATGAGTAGATGAGATACATTGAGATACAATGAGATACAATGAGTAGATGAGATAAATTGAGATACATTGAGATACAATGAGTAGATGAGATACATTGAGATACAATGAGTAGATGAGATACATTGTGATACAATGAGATACAATGAGTAGATGAGATACAATGAGATACAATGAGATACAATGAGTAGATGAGATAAATTGAGATACATTGAGATACAATGAGTAGATGAGATACATTGAGATACAATGAGTAGGTGAGGTGTATGTGTCTATGATGGGGAAGGGGGTCTTCTATATCCAGATGGTGGACAAAGCTGTGACCTTAGATATTAATGATGATTTTTTTTGAATTTACACAGAATAATCGGATAGAAGATATCCCCCCAGAAGATCTGCTCCGACTTTACAGACTGGAGACCCTGAACTTACAGAACAATCGACTTACGTCACGAGGTGAGAAACGTAACTGATAAAAATAGCCAGAGACGTAATCTAAAGCTCCTGACCCCCTGTGAAATCTACTGGCCACATGAGTCATGTATTATACTCAGGGGGCACCTGCCATATGGTGATGTGAGATAATCGCCTCAGGCGGCGTCTCCTGCTGCACCATGGGGGGCGGCATCTTGTGCACCAGCATTATACTAGGTTCACCCCTGATTATACTAGACAGACAGAAAGGTTGACCCATCTCCTCTTACCTTCCTCTAGGACTCCCGGATGATCTCTTTGAACAGCTAGAGAGCCTGAGCTATCTATACTTGGCCAATAATAAGGTAAGGCCTCCGTCTCTTATGATTAGAGATGAGCAAATATATTCGATGCAGTTTTCTTACAAATCTCCAGATTTTAAGGCACCAAATGAATTATGAATATATCAAATCTTGTATGTACCATAATAATGGAAGTCTAACGGATCCCAAGATTTCCATTATTGTTATTATCGAATGAACAAGAAATTCTGTAGGAGTTCAGCTCTTAGGAAAGGTGAATGCAGCTCTGGATGGGGTGACCCTAAACCTTCTCCGCCTCATCTAGTAGTGATGAATGAGGATACAGTGGCTTCTCTGTGCAGTGTAGACACTAATTTTAATTGTCAGGTCCTGTTTTGTAGCAGATAACTGCTGCTCCCTATCTTGTCACAAGTGGTGATGCATGAGGCAAAAGGCTCAACTGGACTCATAGCTGGTGCACACCTGGGTACAGGCTGTAATTCAGGGGTGTAAATGTTTGCTTATGGAGTAGATTACTATAGGTAGATAATCCACTTGATGAACACATACATGGCGCAAGCCATTCCCTCCATTAAAGGGATCTTTCCCACAAAACCCCTCTTTAATTTTTATGGTAGGTAGTTCACAGACCAAAAAAATATCTCTATGAGAGTTGCCTGATCCAGGTGCACTGGAACATATTAGTAATAAGAAGTAAAGAAAGGTCTTACTGGAGGAACGTGTCCTAGAGAAGCAATGTGAGGAGAAGCTGACGCCGGATGCTGGGCATGAGAGCTGGCCGGGGCTCACGTTGTTACAGATGAGAGCTGGCCGGGAGCTCACGTTGTTACAGATGAGAGCTGGCCGAGGGCTCACGTTGTTACAGATGAGAGCTGGCCGGGGCTCGCGGTGTTACAGATGAGAGCTGGCCGGGGGCTCACGTTGTTACAGATGAGAGCTGGCCGGGAGCTCACGTTGTTACAGATGAGGGCTGGCCGGGGCTCGCGGTGTTACAGATGAGAGCTGGCCGGGGGCTCACGTTGTTACAGATGAGAGCTGGCCGGGAGCTCACGTTGTTACAGATGAGAGCTGGCCGAGGGCTCACGTTGTTACAGATGAGAGCTGGCCGGGGCTCGCGGTGTTACAGATGAGAGCTGGCCGGGGGCTCACGTTGTTACAGATGAGAGCTGGCCGGGGCTCACGTTGTTACAGATGAGAGCTGGCCGGGGGATCACATTGTTACTGATGAGAGCTGGCCGGGGGCTCACGATGTTACAGATGAGAGCTGGCGGGGGACTCACATTGTTACAGATGAGAGCTGGCCGGGGGCTCACGTTGTTACAGATGAGAGCTGGCCGGGGGCTCACGTTGTTACAGATGAGAGCTGGCCGAGGGCTCACGTTGTTACAGATGAGAGCTGGCCGGGGGATCACGTTGTTACAGATGAGAGCTGGCCGGGGGCTCACGTTGTTAAAGATGAGAGCTGGCCGGGGGCTCACGTTGTTACTGATGAGAGCTGGCCGGGGGCTCACGATGTTACAGATGAGAACTGGCCGGGGACTCACATTGTTACAGATGAGAGCTGGCCGGGGGCTCACATTGTTACAGATGAGAGCTGGCCGGGGGCTCACGTTGTTACTGATGAGAGCTGGCCGGGAGCTCACGGTGTTACAGATGAGAACTGGCCGGGGACTCACATTGTTACAGATGAGAGCTGGCCGGGGGCTCACGATGTTACAGATGAGAGCTGGCCGGGGGCTCACGTTGTTACAGATGAGAGCTGGCCGGGGGCTCACGTTGTTACAGATGAGAACTGTCCGGGGGCTCACGTTGTTACAGAAGAGAGCTGGCCGGGGGATCACGTTGTTACAGATGAGAGCTGGCCGGGGGCTCACGTTGTTACAGATGAGAGTTGGCCGAGGGCTCACGTTGTTACTGATGAGAGCTGGCCGGGGGCTCGCGGTGTTACAGATGAGAGCTGGCCGGGGGATCACGTTGTTACAGATGAGAACTGTCCGGGGGCTCACGTTGTTACAGATGAGAGCTGGCCGGGGCTCACGTTGTTACAGATGAGAGCTGGCCGGGGGCTCGCGGTGTTACAGATGAGAGCTGGCCGGGGGATCACGTTGTTACAGATGAGAGCTGGCCGGGAGCTCACGTTGTTACAGATGAGAGCTGGCCGGGAGCTCACGGTGTTACAGATGAGAGCTGGCCGGGGGCTCACGGTGTTACAGATGAGAGCTGGCCGGGGCTCACATTGTTACAGGTGAGAGCGGGCCGGGAGCTCACGTTGTTACAGATGAGAGCTGGCCGGGGGCTCGCGGTGTTACAGATGAGAGCTGGCCGGGGGCTCACGTTGTTACTGATGAGAGCTGGCCGTGGGCTCACGTTGTTACAGATGAGAGCTGGCCGGAAGCTCACGTTGTTACAGATGAGAGCTGGCCGGGAGCTCACGTTGTTACTGATGAGAGCTGGCCGTGGGATTACGTTGTTACAGATGAGAGCTGGCCGGTGGATCACGTTGTTACAGATGAGAGCTGGCCGTGGGCTCACGTTGTTACAGATGAGAGCTGGCCGGAAGCTCACGTTGTTACAGATGAGAGCTGGCCGGGTGCTCACGTTGTTACAGATGAGAGCTGGCCGGAAGCTCACGTTGTTACAGATGAGAGCTGGCCGGGGGCTCACGTTGTTACAGATGAGAGCTGGCCGGGAGCTCACGTTGTTACTGATGAGAGCTGGCCGTGGGATTACGTTGTTACAGATGAGAGCAGGCCGGGGGCTCACGTTGTTACAGATGAGAGCTGGCCGGGAGCTCACGTTGTTACTGATGAGAGCTGGCCGTGGGATTACGTTGTTACAGATGAGAGCTGGCCGGTGGATCACGTTGTTACAGATGAGAGCTGGCCGGGGGATCACGGTGTTACAGATGAGAGCTGGCCGGGGGATCACGGTGTTACAGAGGAGAGCTGGCCGGGGGCTCACGTTGTTACAGATGACAGCTGGCCGGGGGATCACGTTGTTACAGATGAGAGCTGGCCGGGAGCTCACGTTGTTACTGATGACAGCTGGCCGGGGGCTCACGTTGTTACAGATGAGACCTGGCCAGGGGCTCACGTTGTTACAGATGAGAGCTGGCCGGGGGCTCACGTTGTTATAGATGAGAGCTGGCCGGGAGCTCACGTTGTTACTGATGAGAGCTGGCCGTGGGCTCACGTTGTTACAGATGAGAGCTGGCCGGGAGCTCACGTTGTTACTGATGAGAGCTGGCCGTGGGATTACGTTGTTACAGATGAGAGCTGGCCGGGGGCTCACATTGTTACAGATGAGAGCTGGCCGGGAGCTCACGTTGTTACAGATGAGAGATGGCCGGGGGATCACGTTGTTACAGATGAGAGCTGGCCGTGGGATTACGTTGTTACAGATGAGAGCTGGCCGGGGCTCACGTTGTTATAGATGAGAGCTGGCCGGGGGCTCACGTTGTTACAGATGAGGGCTGGCCGGGGGCTCACGTTGTTACAGATGAGAGCTGGCCGGGAGGTCACGGTGTTACAGATGAGAGCTGGCCGGGGGATCACGTTGTTACAGATGAGAGCTGGCCGGGGGATCTCGTTGTTACAGATGAGAGCTGGCCGGGGGCTCACGTTGTTACAGGTGAGAGCTGGCCGGGGAATCACGTTGTTACAGATGAGAGCTGGCCGGGGGATCACATTGTTACAGATGAGAGCTGGCCGGGAGCTCACGTTGTTACAGATGAGAGATGGCCGGGGGATCACGTTGTTACAGATGAGAGCTGGCCGTGGGATTACGTTGTTACAGATGAGGGCTGGCCGGGGGCTCACGTTGTTACAGATGAGAGCTGGCCGGGAGGTCACGGTGTTACAGATGAGAGCTGGCCGGGGGATCACGTTGTTACAGATGAGAGCTGGCCGGGGGATCTCGTTGTTACAGATGAGAGCTGGCCGGGGGCTCACGTTGTTACAGGTGAGAGCTGGCCGGGGAATCACGTTGTTACAGATGAGAGCTGGCCGGGGGATCACGGTGTTACAGATGAGAGCTGGCCGGGGGCTCACGGTGTTACAGATGAGAGCTGGCCGGGGGCTCACGTTGTTACAGATGAGAGCTGGCCGGGGGATCACGTTGTTACAGATGAGAGCTGGCCGGGGGCTCGCGGTGTTACAGATGAGAGCTGGCCGGGGGATCACGTTGTTACAGATGAGAGCTGGCCGGGGGCTCACGTTGTTACAGATGAGAGCTGGCCGGGGGCTCACGTTGTTACAGATGAGAGCTGGCCGGGGGATCACGTTGTTACAGATGAGAGCTGGCCGGGGGCTCGCGGTGTTACAGATGAGAGATGGCCGGGGGATCACGTTGTTACAGATGAGAGCTGGCCGGGGGCTCGCGGTGTTACAGATGAGAACTGTCCGGGGGCTCACGTTGTTACAGAAGAGAGCTGGCCGGGGGATCACATTGTTACAGATGAGAACTGTCCGGGGGCTCACGTTGTTACTGATGAGAGCTGGCCGGGGGCTCACGTTGTTACTGATGAGAGCTGGCCGGGGGCTAGTGATGTTGCAGATGAGAACTGTCCGGGGGCTCACGTTGTTACAGATGAGAGCTGGCCGGGGCTCACGTTGTTACAGATGAGAGCTGGCCGGGGGCTCGCGGTGTTACAGATGAGAGCTGGCCGGGGGATCACGTTGTTACAGATGAGAGCTGGCCGGGAGCTCACGTTGTTACAGATGAGAGCTGGCCGGGAGCTCACGGTGTTACAGATGAGAGCTGGCCGGGGGCTCACGGTGTTACAGATGAGAGCTGGCCGGGGCTCACATTGTTACAGGTGAGAGCGGGCCGGGAGCTCACGTTGTTACAGATGAGAGCTGGCCGGGGGCTCGCGGTGTTACAGATGAGAGCTGGCCGGGGGCTCACGTTGTTACAGATGAGAGCTGGCCGGGAGCTCACGTTGTTACTGATGAGAGCTGGCCGTGGGATTACGTTGTTACAGATGAGAGCTGGCCGGTGGATCACGTTGTTACAGATGAGAGCTGGCCGGGGGATCACGGTGTTACAGATGAGAGCTGGCCGGGGGATCACGGTGTTACAGAGGAGAGCTGGCCGGGGGCTCACGTTGTTACAGATGAGAGCTGGCCGGGGGATCACGTTGTTACAGATGAGAGCTGGCCGGGAGCTCACGTTGTTACTGATGAGAGCTGGCCGGGGGCTCACGTTGTTACAGATGAGAGCTGGCCGGGGGCTCACGTTGTTACAGATGAGAGCTGGCCGGGGGATCACGTTGTTACCGATGAGAGCTGGCCGGGAGCTCACGTTGTTACTGATGAGAGCTGGCCGTGGGCTCACGTTGTTACAGATGAGAGCTGGCCGGGAGCTCACGTTGTTACTGATGAGAGCTGGCCGTGGGATTACGTTGTTACAGATGAGAGCTGGCCGGGGGCTCACATTGTTACAGATGAGAGCTGGCCGGGAGCTCACGTTGTTACAGATGAGAGCTGGCCGGGGGCTCACGTTGTTACAGATGAGAGATGGCCGGGGGATCACGTTGTTACAGATGAGAGCTGGCCGTGGGATTACGTTGTTACAGATGAGAGCTGGCCGGGGCTCACGTTGTTATAGATGAGAGCTGGCCGGGGGCTCACGTTGTTACAGATGAGGGCTGGCCGGGGGCTCACGTTGTTACAGATGAGAGCTGGTCGGGAGCTCACGGTGTTACAGATGAGAGCTGGCCGGGGGATCACGTTGTTACAGATGAGAGCTGGCCGGGGGATCACGTTGTTACAGATGAGAGCTGGCCGGGGGCTCACGTTGTTACAGGTGAGAGCTGGCCGGGGAATCACGTTGTTACAGATGAGAGCTGGCCGGGGGATCACGGTGTTACAGATGAGAGCTGGCCGGGGGCTCACGGTGTTACAGATGAGAGCTGGCCGGGGGCTCACGTTGTTACAGATGAGAGCTGGCCGGGGGATCACGGTGTTACAGATGAGAGCTGGCCGGGGGCTCACGTTGTTACAGATGAGAGCTGGCCGGGGGATCACGTTGTTACAGATGAGAGCTGGCCGGGGGCTCGCGGTGTTACAGATGAGAGATGGCCGGGGGATCACGTTGTTACAGATGAGAGCTGGCCGGGGGCTCGCGGTGTTACAGATGAGAACTGTCCGGGGGCTCACGTTGTTACAGAAGAGAGCTGGCCGGGGGATCACATTGTTACAGATGAGAACTGTCCGGGGGCTCACATTGTTACTGATGAGAGCTGGCCGGGGGCTCACGTTGTTACTGATGAGAGCTGGCCGGGGGCTAGTGATGTTGCAGATGAGAGCTGGCCGGGGGCTCACGTTGTTACAGATGAGAGCTGGCCGGGGGCTCACGTTGTTACAGATGAGAGCTGGCCAGGGGCTCACGTTGTTACTGATGAGAGCTGGCCGGGGGCTAGTGATGTTACAGATGAGCGCTGGCCGGGGGATCACGTTGTTACAGATGAGAGCTGGCCGGGGACTCACATTGTTACAGATGAGAGCTGGCCGGGGGCTCACGTTGTTACAGATGAGAGCTGGCCGGGAGCTCACGTTGTTACAGATGAGAGCTGGCCGGGGGATCACATTGTTACAGATGAGAGCTGGCCGGGGGCTCGCGGTGTTACAGATGAGAGCTGGCCGGGGGCTCACGTTGTTACAGATGAGAGCTGGCCGGGGGCTCACGTTGTTACAGATGAGAGCTGGCCGGGGGATCACGTTGTTACAGATGAGAGCTGGCCGGGGGATCACGTTGTTACAGATGAGAGCTGGCCGGGAGCTCACGTTGTTACAGATGAGAGCTGGCCGGGGGCTCACGTTGTTACAGATGAGAGCTGGCCGGGGGATCACGTTGTTACAGATGAGAGCTGGCCGGGAGCTCACGTTGTTACAGATGAGAGCTGGCCGGGGGATCACGTTGTTACAGATGAGAGCTGGCCGGGGGATCACGATGTTACAGATGAGAGCTGGCCGGGGGCTCACGGTGTTACAGATGAGAGCTGGCCGGGGATCACGTTGTTACAGATGAGAGCTGGCCGGGGGCTCACGTTGTTACAGATGAGAGCTGGCCGGGGGCTCACATCGTTACAGATGAGAGCTGGCCGGGGGATCACGTTGTTACAGATGAGAGCTGGCCGGGGGCTCACGTCGTTACAGATGAGAGCTGGCCGGGGCTCACGTTGTTACAGATGAGGGCTGGCCGGGGGCTCGCGTTGTTACAGATGAGAGCTGGCCGGGGCTCACGTTGTTACAGATGAGAGCTGGCCGGGGGCTAGTGATGTTACAGATGAGAGCTGGCCGGGGGCTCACGTTGTTACAGATGAGAGCTGGCCGGGGGCTCACGTTGTTACAGATGAGAGCTGGCCGGGGCTCACGTTGTTACAGATGAGAGCTGGCCGGGAGCTCACGTTGTTACAGATGAGGGCTGGCCGGGAGCTCACGTTGTTACAAATGAGGGCTGGCCGAGGGCTCACGTTGTTACAGATGAGAGCTGGCCGGGGGCTCACGTTGTTACAGATGAGAGCTGGCCGGGGGATCACGTTGTTACAGATGAGGACTGGCCGGGGGCTCACTTTGTTACAGATGAGAGCTGGCCGAGGGCTCACGTTGTTACAGATGAGAGCTGGCCGGGAGCTCACGTTGTTACAGATGAGAGCTGGCCGGGAGCTCACGTTGTTACAGATGAGGGCTGGCCGGGAGCTCACGTTGTTACAAATGAGGGCTGGCCGAGGGCTCACGTTGTTACAGATGAGAGCTGGCCGGGGGCTCACGTTGTTACAGATGAGAGCTGGCCGGGGGATCACGTTGTTACAGATGAGGACTGGCCGGTGGCTCACTTTGTTACAGATGAGAGCTGGCCGAGGGCTCACGTTGTTACAGATGAGAGCTGGCCGGGAGCTCACGTTGTTACAGATGAGAGCTGGCCGGGAGCTCACGTTGTTACAGATGAGAGCTGGCCGGGGCTCACGTTGTTACAGATGAGAGCTGGCCGGAGCTCACGTTGTTTCAGATGAGAGCTGGCCGGGAGCTCACGGTGTTACAGATGAGAGCTGGCCGGGGGTTCACGTTGTTACAGATGAGAGCTGGCCGGGAGCTCACGGTGTTACAGATGAGAGCTGGCCGGGGGATCACGTTGTTACAGAGGAGAGCTGGCTGGGGGCTCACGTTGTTACAGATGAGAGCTGGCCGGGGGATCACGTTGTTACAGATGAGAGCTGGCCGGGGGCTCACATTGTTACAGATGAGAGCTGGCCGGGGGATCACGGTGTTACTGATGAGAGCTGGCCGGGGGCTCGCGTTGTTACAGATGAGAGCTGGCCGGGAGCTCACTTTGTTACAGATGAGAGCTGGCCGAGGGCTCACGTTGTTACAGATGAGAGCTGGCCGGGAGCTCACGTTGTTACAGATGAGAGCTGGCCGGGGCTCACGTTGTTACAGATGAGAGCTGGCCGGAGCTCACGTTGTTTCAGATGAGAGCTGGCCGGGAGCTCACGGTGTTACAGATGAGAGCTGGCCGGGGGATCACGTTGTTACAGATGAGAGCTGGCCGGGAGCTCACGGTGTTACAGATGAGAGCTGGCCGGGGGATCACGTTGTTACAGATGAGAGCTGGCCGGGAGCTCACGTTGTTACAGATGAGAGCTGGCCGGGGCTCACGTTGTTACAGATGAGAGCTGGCCGGGGGCTCACATTGTTACAGATGAGAGCTGGCCGGGGGATCACGTTGTTACAGATGAGAGCTGGCCGGGGGCTCACGTTGTTACAGATGAGAGCTGGCCGGGGGATCACGTTGTTACAGATGAGGACTGGCCGGGGGCTCACTTTGTTACAGATGAGAGCTGGCCGAGGGCTCACGTTGTTACAGATGAGAGCTGGCCGGGAGCTCACGGTGTTACAGATGAGAGCTGGCCGGGGCTCACGTTGTTACAGATGAGAGCTGGCCGGAGCTCACGTTGTTTCAGATGAGAGCTGGCCGGGGGATCACGGTGTTACAGATGAGAGCTGGCCGGGGGCTAGTGATGTTTCAGATGAGAGCTGGCCGGGGGATCACGTTGTTACAGATGAGAGCTGGCCGGGGGATCACGTTGTTACAGATGAGAGCTGGCCGGGGGCTCACGTTGTTACAGATGAGAGCTGGCCGGGGGCTCACGTTGTTACAGATGAGAGCTGGCCGGGGGCTCACGTTGTTACAGATGAGAGCTGGCCGGGGATCACGTTGTTACAGATGAGAGCTGGCCGGGGGATCACGGTGTTACAGATGAGAGCTGGCCGGGGGCTAGTGATGTTACAGATGAGAGCTGGCCGGGGGCTCACGGTGTTACAGATGAGAGCTGGCCGGGGGATCACGGTGTTACAGATGAGAGCTGCCCGGGGGCTCACGTTGTTACAGATGAGAGCTGGCCGGGGCTCACGTTGTTACAGATGAGAGCTGGCCGGGGGCTAGTGATGTTACAGATGAGAGCTGGCCGGGGGATCACGTTGTTACAGATGAGAGCTGTCCGGGGGATCACGTTGTTACAGATGAGAGCTGGCCGGGGGCTAGTGATGTTACAGATGAGAGCTGGCCGGGGGCTCACGTTGTTACAGATGAGAGCTGGCCGGGGGCTCACGTTGTTACAGATGAGAGCTGGCCGGGGGCTCACGTTGTTACAGATGAGAGCTGGCCGGGGGCTCACGTTGTTACAGATGAGAGCTGGACGGGGGCTCGCGGTGTTACAGATGAGAGCTGGCCGGGGATCACGGTGTTACAGATGAGAGCTGGCCGGGAGCTCACGTTGTTACAGATGAGAGCTGGCCGGGGGCTCACGTTGTTACAGATGAGAGCTGGCCGGGGGCTCACGTTGTTACAGATGAGAGCTGGCCGGGGGCTCACATTGTTACAGATGAGAGCTGGACGGGGGCTCGCGGTGTTACAGATGAGAGCTGGCCGGGGATCACGGTGTTACAGATGAGAGCTGGCCGGGAGCTCACGTTGTTACAGATGAGAGCTGGCCGGGGGCTCACGTTGTTACAGATGAGAGCTGGCCGGGGGCTCACGTTGTTACAGATGAGAGCTGGCCGGGAGCTCACGTTGTTACAGATGAGAGCTGGCCGGGAGCTCACGTTGTTACTGATGAGAGCTGGCCGGGGGCTCACGTTGTTACAGATGAGAGCTGGCCGGGGGCTCACGTTGTTACAGATGAGAGCTGGCCGGGGGCTCACGTTGTTACAGATGAGAGCTGGCCGGGGATCACGTTGTTACAGATGAGAGCTGGCCGGGAGCTCACGTTGTTACTGATGAGAGCTGGCCGGGAGCTCACGTTGTTACAGATGAGAGCTGGCCGGGGGCTTGTGATGTTGCAGAGCTGTTACCCTGTCATTACACTCTGCGTGGCGACGCTCCAGGATTGGCACCAAAAATGTTCTTGGAAGCCTGAAGGAAACAAACATTAGAATGTGAAATCACTGGCGCTTGTGGAACGGCCATGCGGTAGGAACATTAACTTACTAACCTATTTGGGATATGTCTTGGCTTTGTCTGTAGTGATGTAGACTCTTCCCAGTCAGGAGGAAAGTGCAAGCTCCGTGGTTCCTCTAATTATTACCATCAGTAGAGAAAAACTAGCTAGAAGATTATGGAGACACCTCGAGGGCCAGCCGGGGTCAGACTGAGGAATAGTCAGAACTACTTGTTCCAGCACAGCCCCACCTGTCCTTACATGATGAGGTCACATGCACCGATCACATGACCTCTGTGGCCAATCACATGATGATGCATGATGATGTCATCACTACAGGACCACCTGGGGTGGATGGTGCTGATGATTTAAGGGGATGAACATAAGTTTTATAATTATTTTATACCAAAACCTGACAACAGGTTTGTGGCCCCTGAATAATTAGTATTAGCTTCAAGATTTGATCATTCGTCCCTGCATTAAACACGATTAGAACTTTGAAGTTGTAGTAAAAGCCTGAATATAATGTGGTCTGTCCTCAGCTTCACCGGTGCTCAATGATTACATGAAAACTAACAGTATCATGTGCTGATCCAGAGGAACATCCTGTATTATATGCTGGGTTTTGTAGAAAGCTGGGTGGTTTCCTCTTGGAGCTTAGTTGTGTGCCATGTGTGGGTTGAGTGATGGATGAGCAATCAAGTCAGCTGCTGGGGCGACGTCCAGGAATTCCTCATATTCCTGCTGGTGGTTAGCTCCCTTTGATCCTTGTGATTATACCTTTTGTATGGGGGTCCTCTGCAGAGAGGTCGGACTGTATCCAGCAGGGGCCAAGGGAGAGTTGGTAACAGTTACTGTGATAACGGCCCCGGGGGCCATGGTACTCACATCTGAGGGGGTCCTCTGGAGGTCCGGAATCGGAGCACTAATAATGGAGAGGATCGTCCCAGCCGGAGATGATGGCTGCTGGGGATGGTTCGCCACTTGCGCAGAGAAGGTCGGCAGCGGAGGAATGCAGTGCGGGTAGAGAGCGACGCTTCATTACCGAGCGGAGGTAAGCGGTTTGCATTTCTGGATGCAGGGCTCTTGTGTCGGCTCTCCAGGTGGTGCGCATGCGGTCGGCAGGTTCGGTCGTGGCCTGCGCCGAAATCCAAAATGGCCGATTAACCTCTCCTATGCTGGATGGCGGCTGCGCTGACTCTGAGGTACCTCGTGGTCTCTCACTGGCGTTGCAGTGCGGGAGAGTTTTGCGCAGAGGGCGGGGCTTGAGTCCTTCCCGCCAGGAGCTCGGGCGGGCTGAATCTTCTCCTGCGGCACAGAGCAGGGCGCGGAGCTTAGCCCATGCAGACTGAGTTCCTGCCAGTGATTTTTGGAAGCTGGAATTACTTGCTGTGTAACAGAGTTTTGCAGTGGGTAACCCCTTCAGCGCTGCAGCAGTGGCTCTTTCAGCAGATTTAGCAGACACAGTTCTTTGCAGGGATTAACCTCATAGGTGCCGGAGCAGCAACGAAACACAGGCTTTCTTGTAAATCACAATCACCTGGGCCCTAACCCGGATGGCAGCAAAGTCTATAGTGCCAGTATAAGGCACAAGAGTCTATGCCACTTGCATCATCCCCCACCGGGGCCTTCTCTTGGGGCCTGGAGGCAGCCGGGGCCCAGAATACCGGAGTGGCTGGCGGTTGCGGCCTGGGCCACGCTGTGGTCACGGTGCTTGGTATGGGGACCGGAGGGTTGTACTACAGCCTGGCAGCTCTCCAGCAGGGGGTGTGTGCAAGAAATATGGAGGGAGAGGCTGATGTACTGGTTCTCCCTGGGGAAACCCCTGAGTGTCTGTAAGATAAGTCCCTGGGTAGTGGATGGGGAGCCCGTAGTGGTAACAGCCATATCCAGGGATCAGACGGAAGCAACGTTGCGCAAATCAACTTTATTGAACAGGTAGCAGGCAACGAGCCAAACGATAACAGCAGATTCTGGTGCTGGAGGGACGTGGAGAGGGGTCCTCAGGAATAGGCACCAGCCCGGTAGTAGATGCAGCCTGGGAGAATTTGGATGAAGCTGGGTCTAAACTGTGGAAGCTGCAGCTCTGAGTCTCCTGACTATGGTCCTGGGACCCGGTCCTGTTGCTATCCCCGCTGAGCGTTGTCCAACGAGGATTCAGGTCTGCTGCGATTCACTAAGATCCTGCATGTCTCGCTTCCCCACTCAGGTCCCCGGAGTTCACCTTCTTCTTGCACCTGATATCCTGCATGTCTCGCTTCCCCACTCAGGTCCCCGGAGTTCACCTTCTTCTTGCACCTGATATCCTGCATGTCTCGCTTCCCCGCTCAGGTCCCCGGAGTTCACCTTCTTCTTCCTGGTGCGTGTAAGAGCATTGCCCGTGTATAATGCGCTGTGCGGGGAGTCACTAAGATCCTGCTCCCGATATCCTGCATGTGTCGCTTCCCCGTTCAGGTCCCTGGAGTTCACCTTCTTCTTGCACCTGATATCCTGCATGTGTCGCTTCCCCGCTCAGGTCCCCGGAGTTCACCTTCTTCTTCCTGGTGCATGTAAGAGCATTGCCCGTGTAGAATGCGCTGTGCGGGGAGTCAGTAAGATCCTGCGTCCGATATCCTGCATGTGTTGCTTCCCCGCTCAGGTCCCAGGAGTTCACCTTCTTCTTCCTGGTGCATGTAAGTGCATTGTCCGTGTATAATGCACTGTGCGGTGAGTCACTAAGATCGTGCGCCCGATATCCTGCATGTGTCACTTCCCTGCTCAGGTCCCTGGAGTTCACCTTCTTCTTGCACCTGATATCCTGCATGTGTCGCTTCCCCGCTCAGGTCCCCGGAGTTCACCTTCTTCTTCCTGGTGCATGTAAGTGCTTGATCTTGCGACACAATTTCATTTTTAAATTCTGCGTTTTTTCCGTATCCGTCGGGTTTTCCAACATCCACGCCCTCCGTTTTCTGTTGCATGCAAGCCGGGGGCTGATGCACCACAATCGGATCGTGTGTGCCAAAAACCCGGGGGAATTTGGCACAAAACAGAAATATTTGGGGAACCAGACAGAATTTATATCTGGAAAATAATGGGACTGCAGCTCCTAGAGTAATAGAGGAGAGGACGGGAGTGTCAATCATTCTGCATCCAGGTGATTGGGACGTTCTCCTGCGTTGCGGCTGACTCCTCTTAGTGTCTGGAGAAGGGACAAGCGGAGGCCAATGGTGGGAGGTCGGGTGCAGACGCTGCGGGTCCACGGAGGCCACATAATACGTTGCGATGCTTCTCTGGCTCCGTCCGATGCTTCTTGCTTCCAACCTTCTCGCTAATAAAGTCCGGATTACGTGCGATGCGTCAAGGATTTGTCACGACTTTACAGCTTGTGAGCGCAGGAAGTGTCCGGATTTCATCCACTTTTAGCCTATTAACTCCAAAGGTGCTGGAGACACGCTAATTGTCTTACTGATTGTCTCTCCCATCATCCACAGCGGCAGAAATACACAGGGGGCGACCTACAGACCGAGGTCACAGGTCACAGAGACTAACCCCGAGAGGTGGGGGCGACCTACAGACCGAGGTCACAGGGCACAGATACTAACCCCAAGAGGTGAGGGCGACCTACAGACCGAGGTCACAGGGCACAGATACTAACCCCGAGAGGTGGTGGCGACCTACAGACCGAGGTCACAGGGCACAGATACTAACCCCGAGAGGTGGGGGCGACCTACAGACCGAGGTCACAGGGCACAGATACTAACCCCAAGAGGTGAGGGCGACCTACAGACCGAGGTCACAGGGCACAGAAACTAACCCCGAGAGGTGGGGGCGACCTACAGACTGAGGTCACAGGGCACAGATACTAACCCCGAGAGGTGGGGGCGACCTACAGACCGAGGTCACAGGGCACAGAAACGAACCCCGAGAGGTGGGGGCGACCTACAGACCGAGGTCACAGGGCACAGAAACGAACCCCGAGAGGTGGGGGCGACCTACAGACCGAGGTCACAGGGCGCAGAAACTAACCCCGAGAGGTGGGGGCGACCTACAGACCGAGGTCACAGGGCACAGAAACTAACTCCGAGAGGTGAGGGCGACCTACAGACCGAGGTCACAGGGCACAGATACTAACCCCAAGAGGTGAGGGCGACCTACAGACCGAGGTCACAGGGCACAGAAACTAACCCCGAGAGGTGGGGGCGACCTACAGACTGAGGTCACAGGGCACAGATACTAACCCCGAGAGGTGGGGGCGACCTACAGACCGAGGTCACAGGGCACAGAAACTAACTCCGAGAGGTGGGGGCGACCTACAGACCGAGGTCACAGGGCACAGATACTAACCCCAAGAGGTGAGGGCGACCTACAGACCGAGGTCACAGGGCACAGAAACTAACCCCGAGAGGTGGGGGCGACCTACAGACTGAGGTCACAGGGCACAGATACTAACCCCGAGAGGTGGGGGCGACCTACAGACCGAGGTCACAGGGCACAGAAACGAACCCCGAGAGGTGGGGGCGACCTACAGACCGAGGTCACAGGGCACAGAAACGAACCCCGAGAGGTGGGGGCGACCTACAGACCGAGGTCACAGGGCGCAGAAACTAACCCCGAGAGGTGGGGGCGACCTACAGACCGAGGTCACAGGGCACAGAAACTAACTCCGAGAGGTGAGGGCGACCTACAGACCGAGGTCACAGGGCACAGAAACTAACTCCGAGAGGTGAGGGCGACCTACAGACCGAGGTCACAGGGCACAGATACTAACCCCAAGAGGTGAGGGCGACCTACAGACCGAGGTCACAGGGCACAGAAACTAACCCCGAGAGGTGGGGGCGACCTACAGACTGAGGTCACAGGGCACAGATACTAACCCCGAGAGGTGGGGGCGACCTACAGACCGAGGTCACAGGGCACAGAAACTAACTCCGAGAGGTGGGGGCGACCTACAGACCGAGGTCACAGGGCACAGATACTAACCCCAAGAGGTGAGGGCGACCTACAGACCGAGGTCACAGGGCACAGAAACTAACCCCGAGAGGTGGGGGCGACCTACAGACTGAGGTCACAGGGCACAGATACTAACCCCGAGAGGTGGGGGCGACCTACAGACCGAGGTCACAGGGCACAGAAACGAACCCCGAGAGGTGGGGGCGACCTACAGACCGAGGTCACAGGGCACAGAAACGAACCCCGAGAGGTGGGGGCGACCTACAGACCGAGGTCACAGGGCGCAGAAACTAACCCCGAGAGGTGGGGGCGACCTACAGACCGAGGTCACAGGGCACAGAAACTAACTCCGAGAGGTGAGGGCGACCTACAGACCGAGGTCACAGAAACTAACCCCGAGAGGTGGGGGCGACCTACAGACCGAGGTCACAGGGCACAGAAACTAACCCCGAGAGGTGGGGGCGACCTAAAGACCGAGGTCACAGGTCACAGATACTAACCCCGAGAGGTGGGGGCGACCTACAGACTGAGGTCACAGGTCACAGATACTAACCCCGAGAGGTGGTGGCGACCTACAGACCGAGGTCACAGGGCACAGATACTAACCCCGAGAGGTGAGGGCGACCTACAGACTGAGGTCACAGGTCACAGATACTAACCCCGAGAGGTGGTGGCGACCTACAGACCGAGGTCACAGGGCACAGATACTAACCCTGAGAGGTGGGGGCGACCTACAGACCAAGGTCACGGGTCACAGAAACTAACTCCGAGAGGTGGGGGCCACCTACAGACTGAGGTCACAGGGCACAGATACTAACCCCGAGAGGTGGGGGCGACCTACAGACCGAGGTCACAGGGCACAGATACTAACCCCGAGAGGTGAGGGCGACCTACAGACCGAGGTCACAGGGCACAGATACTAACCCCGAGAGGTGAGGGCGACCTACAGACTGAGGTCACAGGGCACAGATACTAACCCCGAGAGGTGGGGCGACCTACAGACTGAGGTCACAGGGCACAGATACTAACCCCGAGAGGTGGGGCGTCATTCTACTACTAATATGTCATCCAGGATGAATGTGTGATACAGAGGGGTCTTAAACCACCTGCCCCTCAGGAAGGGGGAGAAATGTCCTTTCTAGAATTTTCTCTTTTATGTGAAATCTCACCCATCTACCTCCCAATCTCCTCCAAAGTCTGACAAATACGACTCTTCTCACTTCATTTTCACATGAGTCAAGTTTGGGAAGTATCTCGAGAAGCCCGGATCTTCTGTTCTCTAGAACCTAGAAACAGACTTTAGTGTCATTTTAAAGATAAAGGTCTCATCTTCCAGAGCACATCAGGATTGTGGCTCCACAGCTGAATATACAAGCTCCAGATAAAGATTTCCTACCTGTGTGTCCAGTTCTGTAGCTCACAGAAACACAAGACTGATGCCATCTGAAAGATGAGATTCTTATCTTTAATATGACACAGGAGCCATGTTTCCAGGTGCTACAGAACTGAAGATATTTTTTTTATTATAAGTAAATGTCCTTTCTAGAGAGAAGAGGTTCATATCCAACCTCAGGGGGCAAGTAGTTTACTGGGGTAAAAGCTGGTGACAGGTTCCCTATGAAGACAGATACATAAGGCAGAGTCCATTATAAATGAACAAGTGCAACTGTATCAGTTCCTCGCGGTTTCCTAGATCTCTGCTTGCTGTCCTGCTATAGGAAGCTTCATTGTTACTTCCAGCGCACAGAAATAGAGTAAACAGTGGGGGTCATTTACTAAGGGCCCGATTTGCGGTTTCCCGAAGTGTTACCCGAATATTTCCGATTTGCGCCGATTTCCCCTGAATTGCGCCGGGATTTTGGTGCACGCGATCAGATTGTGGCACATCGGCGCCGGCATGCACATGACGGAAATCGGGGGCGTGGCCGAACGAAAACCCGACGGATTCGGAAAAACCACCGCATTTAAAACAAAAAATGTGTTGCGAAAATTGCACTTACCTGCACCAGGTATTGGCCGGTGAATTTCAGGGCATTCCAGCGCGCCTCCGGGGAACTTCAGCACAGCAGCGCCACCTGGTGGACGGCGGAGGAACTACCTTCATAAATCCCATCCGGACCCGAATCTAGCGCAGAGAACGCGCCGCTGGATCGCGAACGGACCGGGTAAGTAAATCTGCCCCAATGAGCTTCCTATAGCAGGACAGCAAGCAGAGATCTAGGAAACCGCGAGGAACTGATACAGAAAGTATATTGGAAAATTCTAGAACTTTCACAAATAATATCAATAGTTTTCTGAAAGTGGACGACCCCTTTAAGCCTTGGGGCAGTCAGGACGCTGCACCCGTCTCCTGTGAAGCAGGTAAGTACCTGGAGAGACCTGACACACGAGCCTCATGATCCGTGAATTATCTCGCTCTCATCTTTTTCCATTTCCAGTTGACCCTGGCGCCCAGATTCCTGCCGACCTCTCTCATCAGCGCAGACTTCGCCGCCAACTTCATAACGAAAATCTATGGAATGACATTTGGACACAAACCAAATCTACGGTGAGACCAGGGGCGATGCACGTGCCTTTCACTCCTTCGGCCCCTTAAGTCCTTTTTGTGCGCTGAAGCCTTGAAATGGAGATACAGACACATTCTCAGCATTACAAGTAACTCAGAACCAGCTGATACATAGCCAGGTACAACGTGACTCATCTCAGGTACAACGTGACTCATCTCAGGTACAACGTGACTCATCTCAGGTACAACGTGACTCATCTCAGGTACAACGTGACTCATCTCAGGTACAACGTGACTCATCTCAGGTATAAAGTGACTCATCTCAGGTATAAAGTGACTCATCTCAGTGCATATGACTTTTTTTTATAGGTGAATGGATTAAATTTGACATAAATAGGGAATTCCAGAAAGGACATTTCATCCCTGACCTAAGGGAGCGAGTAGTAAAGGGGTAGATTCTGGTGACAGGTTCCCTTTAAGGCTTCCATTACCACCGCTCATTCCGCTGGCTGGATCTTGCTCTCAGTTCTCAATCGCATTTTATATGAAAACATGTTTTTTATTATTTTTGCTTCCATAATATTTTGTTGTCCCAGTTCCAATTTCCATATGAAATATTAACTCTTTGCCGGCAGCGGAGACCTGCGGGATGTAACACAGGGCGGATAATCTTTCATTGTATTCCTCATGTTTCCCTTTCACAAGTTCCTTCTGGGATAAAATCCCAAATACTTTCCTGTTCTCTACTGACCCGATATAAACCTGCACACACATGGCAGTCAGCGGGATGGAACAGGATATCAGCAGGACACAGCAGGACACCAGCAGGACACCAGCAGGACGCAGCAGGACATCAGCGGGACGCAGCAGGACATCAGCGGGACGCAGCAGGACATCAGCGGGACGCAGCAGGACATCAGCGGGACGCAGCAGGACATCAGCGGGACGCAGCAGGACATCAGCGGGACGCAGCAGGACATCAGCGGGACGCAGCAGGACATCAGCGGGACGCAGCAGGACATCAGCGGGACGCAGCAGGACATCAGCGGGACGCAGCAGGACGCAGCAGGACATCAGCGGGACACAGCAGGACGCAGCGGGACACAGCAGGACGCAGCGGGACACAGCAGGACATCAGCGGGACGCAGCAGGACATCAGCGGGACGCAGCAGGACGCAGCGGGACACAGCAGGACATCAGCGGGACGCAGCAGGACATCAGCGGGACGCAGCAGGACATCAGCGGGACGCAGCAGGACATCAGCAGGACACAGCGGGACACAGCAGGACATCAGCGGGACACAGCAGGACATCAGCAGGACGCAGCAGGACATCAGCAGAACACAGCAGGACATCAGCAGGACGCGGCAGGACATCAGCAGGACGCGGCAGGACATCAGCAGGACGCGGCAGGACATCAGCAGGACGCGGCAGGACATCAGCAGGACGCGGCAGGACATCAGCAGGACGCGGCAGGACATCAGCAGGACGCGGCAGGACATCAGCAGGACGCGGCAGGACATCAGCAGGACGCGGCAGGACATCAGCAGGACGCGGCAGGACATCAGCAGGACGCAGCAGGACATCAGCAGGACGCGGCAGGACATCAGCAGGACGCGGCAGGACATCAGCAGGACATCAGCAGAACACAGCAGGACGCGGCAGGACATCAGCAGGACGCGGCAGGACATCAGCAGGACATCAGCAGGATTCAGCAGGACATCAGCAGGATTCAGCAGGACATCAGCAGGACGCGGCAGGACGCGGCAGGACATCAGCAGGACGCGGCAGGACATCAGCAGGACGCGGCAGGACATCAGCAGGACGCGGCAGGACATCAGCAGGACGCGGCAGGACATCAGCAGGACGCGGCAGGACATCAGCAGGGCGCAGCAGGACATCAGCAGGATTCAGCAGGACATCAGCAGGATTCAGCAGGACATCAGCAGGATTCAGCAGGACATCAGCAGGACAAAGCGGGACACAGCAGGACATCAGCGGGACACAGCAGGACATCAGCGGGACACAGCAGGACATCAGCGGGACACAGCAGGACATCAGCGGGACACAGCAGAACACAGCAGAACACAGCAGGACGCGGCAGGACATCAGCAGGACGCGGCAGGACATCAGCAGGACGCGGCAGGACATCAGCAGGACGCGGCAGGACATCAGCAGGACGCGGCAGGACATCAGCAGGACGAGGCAGGACATCAGCAGGACGAGGCAGGACATCAGCAGGACGCGGCAGGGCACCTGCCGTGGGAAATGGATGGAAATTAATATGTAGATGAGAATATATAAAGGTGAATATGAATTACACAGGGAAAGTCTTCGGCGTTGTAGTTAATGGATCTTTGTCTTCAGGTCGGTTTATCTACACAACAACAAACTGACGGACGCCGGTCTCCCGGACAACATGTTCAACCGCTCGGACAACGTGGAGATCCTCATCATGTCCAGCAACTTCCTGAGACAAGTCCCCAAGAACCTTCCTCCTGCCCTGTACAGACTGCACCTGAAGGTAAGAGGAGCAGGAAGGTCTAGATAGTGAGCTCTGCGGCCACAGAACGGCATTCTGGGTACTTACCTGCAGGATCCGGGCGTGGCCTGTACAGACTGCACCTGAAGGTAAGAGGAGCAGGAAGGTCTAGATAGTGAGCTCTGCGGCTACAGAACGGCATTCTGGGTACTTACCTGCAGGATCCGGGCGTGGCCTGTACAGACTGCACCTGAAGGTAAGAGGAGCAGGAAGGTCTAGATAGTGAGCTCTGCGGCCACAGAACGGCATTCTGGGTACTTACCTGCAGGATGGGGGGCGTGGCCTGTACAGACTGCACCTGAAGGTAAGAGGAGCAGGAAGGTCTAGATAGTGAGCTCTGCAGCCACAGAACGGCATTCTGGGTACTTACCTGCAGGATCCGGGCGTGGCCTGTACAGACTGCACCTGAAGGTAAGAGGAGCAGGAAGGTCTAGATAGTGAGCTCTGCGGCCACAGAACGGCATTCTGGGTACTTACCTGCAGGATCGGGGGCGTGGCCTGTACAGACTGCACCTGAAGGTAAGAGGAGCAGGAAGGTCTAGATAGTGAGCTCTGCGGCCACAGAACGGCATTCTGGGTACTTACCTGCAGGATCGGGGGCGTGGCCTGTACAGACTGCACCTGAAGGTAAGAGGAGCAGGAAGGTCTAGATAGTGAGCTCTGCGGCCACAGAACGGCATTCTGGGTACTTACCTGCAGGATCGGGGACGTGGCCTGTACAGACTGCACCTGAAGGTAAGAGGAGCAGGAAGGTCTAGATAGTGAGCTCTGCGGCCACAGAACGGCATTCTGGGTACTTACCTGCAGGATCGGGGGCGTGGCCTGTACAGACTGCACCTGAAGGTAAGAGGAGCAGGAAGGTCTAGATAGTGAGCTCTGCGGCCACAGAACGGCATTCTGGGTACTTACCTGCAGGATCAGGGGCGTGGCCTGTACAGACTGCACCTGAAGGTAAGAGGAGCAGGAAGGTCTAGATAGTGAGCTCTGCGGCCACAGAACGGCATTCTGGGTACTTACCTGCAGGATCGGGGGCGTGGCCTGTGAATAAACCATCATGCAGTGTGATGCACATTGATATTTGATGGGATCTTCTCCTCGCTGACTCATTTCCATCATCTTCTAATTCTGGGGACAATAATGTATTTATCTCCTGCAGAATAACATGCTGGAGAAGATCCCACCCGGAGCGTTCACCCATCTCTTGGGCTTGCGAGAACTTTATCTGCAAAACAACTTTCTTTCCAATGAAGGAATGAACAACGAGACCTTCGTGTGAGTGGACCTGTAGATCATCTCCACACTGCACACCTAAAAATACCACAGTCACTGATAGTATAGTGTCCCACACTGTGCTCCAAAATAATATATATCCCTCCCATTACTGACCACACTGTGCTCCAAAATAATATATATCCCTCCTATTACTGACCACACTGCACACCTGAAAATACCACAGTCACTGACAGTATAGTGCCCCACACTGTGCTCCAAAATAATATATATCCCTCCCATTACTGACCACACTGTGCTCCAAAATAATATATATCCCTCCTATTACTGACCACACTGCACACCTGAAAATACCACAGTCACTGACAGTATAGTGTTCCACACTGTGCTCCAAAATAATATATATCCCTCCCATTACTGACCACACTGTGCTCCAAAATAATATATATCCCTCCCATTACTGACCACACTGCACACCTGAAAATACCACAGTCACTGACAGTATAGTGTCCCACACTGTGCTCCAAAATAATATATATCCCTCCCATTACTGACCACACTGTGCTCCAAAATAATATATATCCCTCCCATTTCTGACCACAATGTGCTCCAAAATAATATATATCCCTCCCATTACTGACCACACTGCACACCTGAAAATACCACAGTCACTGATAGTATAGTGTCCCACACTGTGCTCCAAAATAATATATATCCCTCCCATTACTGACCACACTGTGCTCCAAAATAATATATATCCCTCCCACAACTGACCACACTGTGCTCCAAAATAATATATATCCCTCCCATTACTGACCACACTTTGCTCCAAAATAATATATCCCTCCTATTACTAACCACACTGCACACCTGAAAATACCACAGTCACTGACAGTATAGTGTCCCACACTGTGCTCCAAAATAATATATATCCCTCCCATTACTGACCACACTGTGCTCCAAAATAATATATATCCCTCCCATTACTGACCACACTGTGCTCCAAAATAATATATATCCCTCCCATTACTGACCACACTGTGCTCCAAAATAATATATATCCCTCCCATTACTGACCACACTGCACACCTGAAAATACCACAGTCACTGACAGTATAGTGTCCCACACTGTGCTCCAAAATAATATATATCCCTCCCATTACTGACCACACTGTGCTCCAAAATAATATATATCCCTCCCACAACTGACCACCCTGTGCTCCAAAATGATATATATCCCTCCCATTACTGACCACACTGTGCTCCAAAATAATATATATCCCTCCTATTACTAACCACACTGCACACCTGAAAATACCACAGTCACTGACAGTATAGTGTCCTACACTGTGCTCCAAAATAATATATATCCCTCCCATTACTGACCACACTGTGCTCCAAAATAATATATATCCCTCCCATTACTGACCACACTGCACACCTGAAAATACCACAGTCACTGACAGTATAGTGTCCCACATTGTGCTCTAAAATAATATATATCCCTCCCATTACTGACCACACTGTGCTCCAAAATAATATATATCCCTCCCACAACTGACCACACTGTGCTCCAAAATAATATATATCCCTCCCATTACTGACCACACTGTGCTCCAAAATAATATATATCCCTCCCATTACTGACCACACTGTGCTCCAAAATAATATATATCCCTCCCATTACTGACCACACCGTGCTCCAAAATAATATATATCCCTCCCATTACTGACCACACTGCACACCTGAAAATACCACAGTCACTGACAGTATAGTGTCCCACACTGTGCTCCAAAATAATATATATCCCTCCCATTACTGACCACACTGTGCTCCAAAATAATATATATCCCTCCCATTACTGACCACACTGTGCTCCAAAATAATATATATCCCTCCCACAACTGACCACACTGTGCTCCAAAATAATATATATCCCTCCCATTACTGACCACACTGTGCTCCAAAATAATATATATCCCTATTACTGACCACACTGCACACCTGAAAATACCACAGTCACTGACAGTATAGTGTCCCACACTGTGCTCCAAAATAATATATATCCCTCCCATTACTGACCACACTGTGCTCCAAAATAATATATATCCCTCCCATTACTGACCACACTGTGCTCCAAAATAATATATATCCCTCCCATTACTGACCACACTGCACACCTGAAAATACCACAGTCACTGACAGTATAGTGTCCCACACTGTGCTCCAAAATAATATATATCCCTATTACTGACCACACTGCACACCTGAAAATACCACAGTCACTGACAGTATAGTGCTCCACAATAATATATATCCCTCCCATTACTGACCACACTATGCACCTTGTACATGACATATATACTATGCCCCCCATAAATACAGAATATAATACACCGGAATCCTATATATTTTACCCACTAATCTCATATATACAGTACAGGCGGTCCCCTACTTAAGGACACCCGACTTACAGACAACTCATAGTTACAGACAGACCGCTCTGACCTCTGGTGACCTCTCTGGATGTTACTATAGTCCCAGACTGCACTGATCAGCTGTGCGGTGTCTGTAATGAAGATTTATTGATAATTCTTGGTCCCATTGCAGCAAAAATTGTTTAAACTCCAAATGTCACTGGGACAAAATTTTTTTGTGTGGATCTACAATGATAAAATATACAGTTTCGACCTACATACAAATTCAACTTAAGAACAAACCTCCAGACCCTATCTTGTAGGTAACCCGGGGACTGCCTGTAATTTCCTTATATGTAGTCCCTGACAATGAGATACATACAGTGCCCCCTGACCTAGGAAGTGTTCATGGGAGGTGACAATCCTGGAGATACCGAGTCTTTTGTAGTTCTGTAATATTTTCCACCATCTCCAGGCGTCTATTCCAGAAGACTTGGAGACTGCGGTTCCTTATTAAAGGTCCTTTTAGGGACCTCGGGTCATGGGCGGATTCCACTGGGTTCATCCAAACCAATTGAGTAGACAGAAGGTCTAAGTTACCAGAAGAAGACCACATCCCCCCATACGTTGTGTGATAGGTGGCCCCCACCCCCCTGTCCACCACCCAAGCACCCCCCCTGTCCACCACCCAAGCACCCCCCTGTCCACCACCCAAGCACCCCCCCTGTCCACCACCCAAGCACCCCCCCTGTCCACCACCCAAGCACCCCCCCTGTCCACCACCCAAGCACCCCCCCTGTCCACCACCCAAGCACCCCCCTGTCCACCACCCAAGCACCCCCCCTGTCCACCACCCAAGCACCCCCCCTGTCCACCACCCAAGCACCCCCCCTGTCCACCACCCAAGCACCCCCCCTGTCCACCACCCAAGCACCCCCCCTGTCCACCACCCAAGCACCCCCCCTGTCCACCACCCAAGCACCCCCCTGTCCACCCCCCGGAGTCTCTGAGATGTGAAATGTCATGGCCTCCTCCATTGGGTCAAATGTTTTTCCTCTCATTTTAGGAACCTGAACAGATTGGAGTACCTGGACCTTTCCAGCAATAACCTGACGCACATTCCCATGGGTCTGCCCCGTAACATCGTCATCCTCCACCTGGAGAAGAACTCCATCAGGTACATCTCCAATAACGTCCTGACGCAGATCCGAAACCTGGAGTATCTGCTGCTGCACAACAACAAGCTGAGGGCGCGGATGATACATTCCGGAGCGTTCCTCGGCCTGAAGAAGCTGCACACGGTTCACATGTACAACAACTTGCTGGAGAAGGTCCCTGCAGGACTCCCCCGGAGGGTCAAGACGCTGATGCTCCTCCACAACCAGATCACGGGCATTTCTAAGGACGACTTCTCCACCACTTACCTCCTGGAGGACCTGAACCTCCGATACAATAAAATCACCAGCGGCGCCGTCCATAGAGACGCTTTCCGCAAACTGAGGCTCCTCAAGACCCTGGAATTATCCGGCAACTTCTTGAGATCTTTCCCGCATGGACTCCCCAAAAATTTGGAAATTCTGAGACTAAATGATAATGAAATCGGCTCCATACCACAAGACGCGTTGTCCGGGATGACGAAGCTCAAAGAACTTTACATGAAGAACAATAAACTGAAGATCAGCTCCATCTACCCCGGAGCCTGGGCGGAGCTGAGCGGCCTCCAGGTGAGAACCACCACGACCACCCCCCAAACCCATCGCTTAGAGGAACTTGGCTCCACGAGGAGCCTTACACTTTACACCCAATGGGACCCGCTAAGGGCCACCACATGTCCCCCCGATGGGACCCGCTAAGGGCCACCACATGTCCCCCCGATGGGACCCGCTGAGGGCCACCACATGTCCCCCCGATGGGACCCGCTGAGGGCCACCACATGTCCCCCCGATGGGACCCGCTGAGGGCCACCACATGTCCCCCCGATGGGACCAGCTGAGGGCCACCACATGTCCCCCCGATGGGACCAGCTTAGGGCCACCACATCTCCCCACCCAATGGGACCCGCTTAGGGCCACCACATCTCCCCACCCAATGGGACCCGCTTAGGGCCACCACATGTCCCCCCGATGGGACCCGCTTAGGGCCACCACATGTCCCCCCGATGGGACCCGCTTAGGGCCACCACATGTCCCCCCGATGGGACCCGCTTAGGGCCACCACATGTCCCCCCGATGGGACCCGCTTAGGGCCACCACATGTCCCCCCGATGGGACCCGCTTAGGGCCACCACATGTCCCCCCGATGGGACCCGCTTAGGGCCACCACATGTCCCCCCGATGGGACTAACCCAAATTTCATCTTCCTAAACTCTCGGCTGACAGAACATTTGCTTTCTTCCCTTCAGCTTCTTGACTTGTCTGGGAACCAGTTGTCTTACGTTCCGGCGGATCTCCCGGAGAGTCTGGAATATCTGTATCTGCAGAGTAACAGGATCTCCTCCCTCCCGGACAGCGCTTTCCACTCCTCTCCGAACCTAAAGGGCATTTTCCTCAGGTGACACAATGTCATGTCTGGATATTAAAGGGAGTGATTAAAGGGAATGATGCAGACTGTAGCCAGTTCTAGATGTTGGAGATATGTTGTCAGTAGCAGCAGGATTGTAAAACATGGATTTGCTTTTCAGGATTATAACTTGTCTAAGTGCACTGTGGGTGTGTCCTCCAGAGCCCCTCCCCTCTGTGCTGTACTATTCAACCAGATGCCGGCTATAGTCTATGCCCGGAAAAGAACTAAGACCTAAGAGAGATTGTTGCAGATAGTTAATTGCACAGGACACTCAGATAACCGTCCTTATTCACAGTCCTGCTGCCACTAACAGCACACACAAAGATCTCTCCAGACAAACACATAGCACAGAGCACAGCAGTGTGAGGACACGCCCCCAGTGCATTTAGAGAAGCTATAATCATGGGATATAAATCCATATATCACAGTCCTGCTGCTACTAACCCCACACACATAGGTCTGATCACACATGAGCATTGCTGACCCTCTGGTTTATTGTCCGGCAGGTTCAATGCTCTGACCCCGGAGTCGGTGATGGAATCCGCCTTCCAGGACCTGGAGAAGCTGCAGGTATTGGACATTGAGAACAATTTGGCTTTCAAAGTCACCAAGAAGAAAACGGATGAAGACACAGAAAAAGACGACTAAACCCAAAACCATTACGGTAAGGAAGAGAGATCATAACTCCCATCATCCGAATCCAGAGGATGTGACATCAGTGATGGAGGCGGCTCCCACAATCCTCTGGTCAGTGTCTTCCTTGGGCAGGGAGCTCCCCCTAGTGGAGTCTTCCGGTAGCCACAATTCTGGGAATAAGGAAATCCGTTCTCTAAGGTAACACTGATAACATTGCCTCCTTGTAAGCCGCCCCTATCATCAAGTGCGACCTACAAGAAGCCTAATAACATGACTCCCCTGCAGACGGCGCTGTACGATGTTTGGACCTGGTTGGGTCTCATTAGGATCAGGCAATGTTTTATATTTAACACCTTGGGAAACGTATTTGCATTTTTCCCAGAATTCCCCAGTGGAGCCTCTGGCTGTAAGTCGCCTTGGACTTACCTCCTGTATAGGGGATGACCTGGACCCGCTGTGACCTTCACATTTCCTTCCCTTAGGATCCTGTGACCTCGCACTTTGCTGAAGACTCTTATCCAATCACCATGAGAGACGCCCCCCGGACCCCGCAAAAGCTGGGCTTTTGTTCTATTTTTATATGAATTTATGTAGAAGCTTCTGATCTCCTGGACTGGCGGAACCAGGTCCGGTCCGGTGATAAATTATTTATATAGCGATCATCATTCTGATCCGAGTATTAATGCCCCATCCTGCACCGGATTATACACACATCATACGTCACTGCTCACAGCTGAGGGTTTGTTACAGTTGCTCTGTACCGAGTTTCTATTTATTTAGCATCTTTCACCATCGATGGACCCAACTCTGGAAGAAATGGTTCTGCTGGTTCTGTTATAATTCTTTGTAGGCCTCACCCGTCCTGAGTAATCAAGGTCAATAATATAATCTCGTTACTGTCAGATGGGCGGAGCCGAGTCATCGCCCAGGACCACCCATCTGACAGTAGAGAGCCTCATTAGCATAGTTTTAGTGACTGATACAATAATTAGTACAGATGAGGAGTCCCGAACTTTAAGTTAGGGTTTGGCAAATCTCTGCTCCTCTCCATGGCTGTGATTGGACAGGGGCGTGGCCTGGCTAGGGGCGTGGCTGATTATTGGCTGATGATTATTTGCATCACTGATTATTCCGGCAATATGTCAGAGTCACACAGGAGACACCTGAATCCAAACCCAAGGGTCCAGTCTGCTCATCTCTACCTATTGGCCTCTCTGCCGTCATATGGGTGGTCTTGGGATGGAGCAGGTAGCTTGGCCCGCCCAGTTGACAGAATAGAGGTAAAATGGATGACATTGCTCAGGCGGGAACCAGAGAGAAAATTCCACCTGCGCAGAATCCGTGAAGCGGCTCCCGGTGACGGTCCATAGAGGAGGCGAACGATCCACCGAGGGAACATCCCATCCACGTTCTACAAGGTGTCGGCCCTCGGCTCCTCAAGATGCATGAATACATTTACAACTGGGTGTAACCAAATAGTAACTCCGTAGTAAGGCACATTCCCAGGACTCCGGATAGTTCCATTATCTGTCATTATAAAATGTAATAAATCAGAGATTTCAGGGGGATTTGTGTTTCTTATACATAAACCCGACAGAACCCGACAGAACCAGGCTGGATACGACCTGGTGGACGGCGGAGGAACTGCCTTAATAAATCCCGGCCGGACCCAAATCCAGTGCAGAGCACGCGGCGCTGGATCGCAAATGGACCGGGTAAGTAAATCTGCCCCATGGTGTGTATATGGCGCACACCCTCCAGGCTGGATCCTGGGGCACTGAAACTTCACATAAAAGAGGAAATTCTTAAAAGGACGTTTCATCCCTGACCTGAGCGGTCGCGAGTTTATGGGGGAACCTCTGAACCCCAAAGTCCTTGTCCAGGGTAAACACGGGATTATTCCCGGCTCCGGGTGGTCTCAGTACAGAAAGGGACACAACACGAAAGTTTCTGAGTCATTTTATTACCTGAAAAAACATAAGAAACCAAACAAAAAAGAAACAAAAAATTGTCCATCAGTAATGATCCGGGAACCAGAACCAGAACCTTCCTCCATCTCACAAGATCCGATAGACCCGACAATGTGCCTCAATGACTCTACAGAACCACATGGAGAAGTTCTCCCCTTGCACTTACACTCCGGGGAGACGCGACCTCCATGCGCCCTGCAGTTCAGTCCTATGCGAGTGCACGAGCCGCAGTACCAGGCGCAGCCACTATGCAATGCACGGCAGCACTGGGGAGAAGGGTCCTCACACGTCTGGTCCCTGCGGGCGCTCGCTGCTCTCATCCTACATGTGAGATATTAGGCAACTACCCCCAGGACTGGGCAGTCACAGAAAGTCTTCAAAGGGAACCTGTCATCAGGATTTTACACATTAACCTAATGGCAGATTCCACCCAGGACCTGCAGAGAGATTTGTGCAGGACTGATTGTTGTCCTAAGGACGGACTCCCCCCCTCGGCTGTAGATCCAGAGGGGTCCTGGCTGCACCTCTCATCTGTCTTCTCCTGGTGAGAGGTGAAGGTTCGGGGGGCGGCCGGGTCCTGGTTCCGGGGTCTGATCCTCCTTCCAGTACAATCTGAGGCTTGTGCTCGGCTCCTCGGATGTTCCCGGACCTCGGCCTGGTGGACCCTTCATGGTGCAGAACCTGAGATATCACAGAGCAGGAGGATCCGGAGACCTGATTACACACCGGGGATTATATCCATCATCATCCATCATCATCATCATCATCCATCTCCATCATCTTCATCCATCATCATCATCTTCATCCCTCATCTTCATCCATCATCATCATCCATCATCCATCACCACCATCTTCATCCATCCATCATCATCCATCATCATCATCATCCATCATCCATCATCCATCACCACCATCTTCATCCATCCATCATCATCCATCATCATCATCATCCATCATCATCATCCATCATCTTCATCCATCATCATCATCTTCATCCATCATCATCATCCATCATCACCATCTTCATCCATCCATCATGATCATCATCCATCATCATCATCATCCATCATCATCATCATCCATCCTCATCCATCATCCATCATCATCCATCATCTTCATCCATCATCATCATCCCTCATCATAATCAGGACATTGGATCCTTCAGAGACTGAACTTCTGGAGGGAAAGTAAAGGGACGAATAATATCCCCCCCCCCTAATGTTCAGGTTATTATTTTTTTTATAAAAGTTTAAAATATCCAATAAATTTGTTTCCACTTGTTGTGGATTTTATATCTTTGTGGCAAAAGGATGAAAGGTCCAGGGGGCGATTACTTTTATATTTGTCTCATAGTCGCGGGAGAAGTTCTCGTTTCTGTCGGATCCTGGAGTCTTCCTCAGGACATAGTCTCCTCCTCCTTTGCCGGTTGTTGGCTTCGCTGATCCCGCGCATGCGCACACAAGCGCAGCTTTCTAACGGCTCCGGACGGGCACAATGGCGGCTCCTCGGCTTCACCGTGTCACTGCTGGTACCTAGGACATGACATGCGCAGAGAGAAGGCGAAGCCTCTGCTACCACTGAGGGAAGACCACGGCTATATGCGCATGCGCGAGATTATAAGACTGCCCCGGGCCCTATTACAGCCGTACAAACCAGTATAAAATGTGGTGGGGGCCGTGACCCCCCTGGATTATAATCCACCACTGACTCTGTGTGTAGGAGGGGGGGGTCTCCCTGTAGGTGAATCCTCGCATCCCTGCGACTCTGGGAGAGATTTACAAACTTTATTCCTGAGTGAAAATTGCTGAGAACTTTTTGATTGATGCGTCTAAGCCTGATGACAGGTTCCCTTAAAGGGATTGTACAAAATGAGTGGCTGTTACAGCAGATGGCAGAGAGCGGTGACCCGGCTCAGTCCACGGATCGCTGAGGCCACGATTTTTCTAGTTACATCGAGTTGATCACCAGATGAAAGGAACAGAACTCATCGTCCATTATATCAAAATAGAAGATCGGCCTAAACCCTACAAGACGCGGCGCGGTTCGCTGTGGGTCCAGGCGCAGGCTGTAGGCTCCGTGTTTCTTCTACTCTACACACAGACGGGTCACATTTTATAACGGATGAGGTTATTCCCGTAACGTTCACATCCCGTGTTCTATCTGCGCAGAACGATGGCGCCCACTGGATGGTGAAGACCCCGACCCCCACCCTGATGACCCAGACCCCATTCCATGGTGGCAGTCGGGTCTTTTATGTACAGAACCAGTGATTGGGGCCTGGTGGAGGGTCCTTGTCATCCCACCTCCAGGTGACGCTGGACCTTCTGGAGGAGCCGGTGACCCTCGTTACACGTTAGTCTCCAGTTCGCTGATCTCGATGGTGCAGTGATCCTTTTCCGTGCTTTTGTCGGGTGATTCTGGAACTTCGGGCTCCGGGTCCACTTCTACTTGGTGGAAATCCTGGTTTGTGTGGGAAAGGTGAGGGGCGCTGCGGCTCTTCGCGCACCCGTTCCGCTGGTACGCCATGATCTGGTGGATGCTTATTGGCTTGGTCTCACAAATCAGAGGAACCTGCAAAACAGAAGCTACAATGACCACGAGACGTGGAGGAGGAGGACGACCAACCTGCCACGTTAGGGGGCAGGTAGGTGCATCTCTATGGAGATGGGCAGGGGTAGATTGGGGGCCCCCACTGACCGGATAGCCGGGAGCAATAGGATTGTACAGAAGATATAGAGCGTGTATTATATCCTTGGATGAGGCTGCGGGTGCACATGGGCAGCAGATCTGACAGAAGTAACTGATACCGGGTCATGCGCTGCACATGTTCTTACAGACCAGGGTCCGATCCATGACTAGTTCTGTGTTTCTGGTCCTGGACACTGGAACAGAGACATGGAACACTCCGAGACTGGAACAGAAGGGGCAATGCAGGGGGCACCAGGAGGCACAATCTCGCCCCTGAGGCTGGTGGCTCATGTGGCCTCTCCCTAAGGCTGCGTGCACACCTGCAGGATTTCAGATGCAGCCGCCAGGAGTGGAGAGAGAATACAGGAGGAGCGGCCACTTAATGACAATCCTCACACATCATCATCCACACCGGCTCATGGCTCCAAAAACTGCATCTGAAAAACTGACCGTGTGGCTGCACCCCGAGGCACCAAGAAGATAATGGGGCAGATTTACTTACCTGGCCCATTCGCGATCCAGCGGCGCGTTCTCTGAACAGGATTCGGGTCCGGACGGGATTTATGAAGGCAGTTCCTCCGCCGTCCACCAGGTGGCGCTGCTGCGCTGAAAATCACCTGAACGCACCGGAATACACCGAGCTGGACCAGGTGAAGGTAAGCGCTTCACAAGCGACACATTTTCGGTTTTTAAATGCGGCGGTTTTTCCGAATACGTCGGGTTTTCGTTCGGCCACGCCCCCCGATTTCCGTCGCGTGCATGCCAGCGCCGATGCGCCACAATCCGATCGCGTGCGCCAAAATCCTGGGGCAATTCAGGTACAATCCGCGCAAATCGGAAATATTCGGGTAACACGTCGTGAAAACGCGAATCAGGCCCTTAGTAAATGACCCCCAATGTGTCTGTCCAGTCTATTAGGGGCCCCACAGAAGGGATCACCCAGAAGAATGATAGAAATCCCACCTGTCAGCGGGTTGTACATAGTGCAGCAGCCTCACTGATCCAGAGCTGCAGCACCACAAGCCACCTGTGCTCAGGTGGGGCGCTACTTCTGTTTAAATATGGAGGATAATTTTATTAGTGCATGTAGTTTTATAACTTTTTAATGTAATAAATTCCATTACTATGACCAAGAGGAGCACCGAGTGAGCACTCACAGCCCCTGAGCCCCGGCTGAGTGGTAGATACTGAGCCCCCGCTCCCTTGTCGCCCCTCGTTTCCTTCCTACCCCCCCCCCCCCCCGCATTGAATCCACATTAACTCCTACAATGTATCCGCATCGCTCGCTATGACCCAATCTGAGGAGAGATACAGATCACGTATCATCAGCCCCAGACAGGACGGTAACACACTGGACGCTACAGAAGGCGGGACGGAAGGGGTTAAATATCTCGGGGCGTCTATGACGGGAAATCAAAAGTCAAAGAATTTCCAGATTTCCGTTCTAACTCACAACAGGCTGAAAGATCAGTAAAAATAGTCCCAGACGAGAGGAAATAAAAGAGAAGCTCAGATGGAGGGGAGAGCGGAGGATGTGCAGGGGGAGAGCGGAGGATGTGCAGCGGGAGAGGGGAGAGCGGAGGATGTGCAGCGGGAGAGGGGAGAGCGGAGGATGTGCAGGGGGAGAGCGGAGGATGTGCAGGGGGAGAGGGGAGAGCGGAGGATGTGCAGCGGGAGAGGGGAGAGCGGAGGATGTGCAGCGGGAGAGGGGAGAGCGGAGGATGTGCAGGGGGAGAGCGGAGGATGTGCAGCGGGAGAGGGGAGAGCGGAGGATGTGCAGCGGGAGAGGGGAGAGCGGAGGATGTGCAGCGGGAGAGGGGAGAGCGGAGGATGTGCAGGGGGAGAGCGGAGGATGTGCAGCGGGAGAGGGGAGAGCGGAGGATGTGCAGCGGGAGAGGGGAGAGCGGAGGATGTGCAGGGGGAGAGCGGAGGATGTGCAGGGGGAGAGGGGAGAGCGGAGGATGTGCAGCGGGAGAGGGGAGAGCGGAGGATGTGCAGCGGGAGAGGGGAGAGCGGAGGATGTGCAGGGGGAGAGCGGAGGATGTGCAGCGGGAGAGGGGAGAGCGGAGGATGTGCAGCGGGAGAGGGGAGAGCGGAGGATGTGCAGCGGGAGAGGGGAGAGCGGAGGATGTGCAGGGGGAGAGCGGAGGATGTGCAGCGGGAGAGGGGAGAGCGGAGGATGTGCAGCGGGAGAGGGGAGAGCGGAGGATGTGCAGGGGGAGAGGGGAGAGCGGAGGATGTGCAGCGGGAGAGGGGAGAGCGGAGGATGTGCAGCGGGAGAGGGGAGAGCGGAGGATGTGCAGCGGGAGAGGGGAGAGCGGAGGATGTGCAGGGGGAGAGGGGAGAGCGGAGGATGTGCAGCGGGAGAGCGGAGGATGTGCAGGGGGAGAGGGGAGAGCGGAGGATGAGCAGGGGGAGAGCGGAGGATGTGCAGCGGGAGAGCGGAGGATGTGCAGCGGGAGAGGGGAGGATGTGCAGCGGGAGAGCGGAGGATGTGCAGCGGGAGAGGGGATGATGTGCAGCGGGAGAGCGGAGGATGTGCAGCGGGAGAGGGGAGAGCGGAGGATGTGCAGCGGGAGAGGGGAGAGCGGAGGATGTGCAGCGGGAGAGGGGAGAGCGGAGGATGTGCAGCGGGAGAGGGGAGAGCGGAGGATGTGCAGCGGGAGAGGGGAGAGCGGAGGATGTGCAGCGGGAGAGGGGAGAGCGGAGGATGTGCAGCGGGAGAGGGGAGAGCGGAGGATGTGCAGGGGGAGAGGGGAGAGCGGAGGATGTGCAGCGGGAGAGCGGAGGATGTGCAGGGGGAGAGGGGAGAGCGGAGGATGAGCAGGGGGAGAGCGGAGGATGTGCAGCGGGAGAGCGGAGGATGTGCAGCGGGAGAGCGGAGGATGTGCAGCGGGAGAGCGGAGGATGTGCAGCGGGAGAGGGGAGGATGTGCAGCGGGAGAGCGGAGGATGTGCAGCGGGAGAGGGGAGAGCGGAGGATGTGCAGCGGGAGAGGGGAGAGCGGAGGATGTGCAGCGGGAGAGGGGAGAGCGGAGGATGTGCAGCGGGAGAGGGGAGAGCGGAGGATGTGCAGCGGGAGAGGGGAGAGCGGAGGATGAGCAGGGGGAGAGGGGAGAGCGGAGGATGTGCAGCGGGAGAGGGGAGAGCGGAGGATGAGCAGGGGGAGAGCGGAGGATGTGCAGCGGGAGAGCGGAGGATGTGCAGCGGGAGAGCGGAGGATTGCAGCGGGAGAGGGGAGAGCGGAGGATGTGCAGCGGGAGAGGGGAGAGCGGAGGATGTGCAGCGGGAGAGGAGAGAGCGGAGGATGTGCAGCGGGAGAGGGAAGAGCGAAGGATGTGCAGTGGGAGAGGGGAGAGCGGAGGATGTGCAGCGGGAGAGGGGAGAGCGGAGGATGTGCAGCGGGAGAGGGGGAGAGCGGAGGATGTGCAGCGGGAGAGGGGAGAGCGGAGGATGTGCAGCGGGAGAGGGGAGAGCGGAGGATGTGCAGCGGAGAGCGAGGATGTGCAGCGGGAGAGCGGAGGATGTGCAGCGGGAGAGCGGAGGATGTGCAGCGGGAGAGGCGAGAGCGGAGGATGTGCAGCGGGAGAGGGCAGAGCGGAGGATGAGCAGGGGGAGACGGAGGATGTGCAGCGGGAGAGGGGAGAGGGGAGGATGTGCAGCGGGAGAGGAGAGAGCGGAGGATGTGCAGCGGGAGAGGGGAGAGCGGAGGATGTGCAGCGGGAGAGGGGAGAGCGGAGGATGTGCAGCGGGAGAGGGGAGAGCGGAGGATGTGCAGCGGGAGAGGGGAGAGCGGAGGATGTGCAGCGGGAGAGGGGAGAGCGGAGGATGTGCAGCGGAGAGGGGAGAGCGGAGGATGTGCAGGGGGAGAGCGGAGGATGTGCAGCGGGTGAGGGGAGAGCGGAGGATGTGCAGCGGGTGAGGGGAGAGCGGAGGATGTGCAGCGGGAGAGGGGAGAGCGGAGGATGTGCAGCGGGAGAGGGGAGAGCGGAGGATGTGCAGCGGAGAGGGGAGAGCGGAGGATGTGCAGCGAGAGAGCGGAGGATGTGCAGCGAGAGAGCGGAGGATGTGCAGCGAGAGAGCGGAGGATGTGCAGCGGGAGAGCGGAGGATGTGCAGCGGGAGAGCGGAGGATGTGCAGCGGGAGAGCGGAGGATGTGCAGCGGGAGAGCGGAGGATGTGCAGCGGGAGAGCGGAGGATGTGCAGCGGGAGAGGGGAGAGCGGAGGATGTGCAGCGGGAGAGGGGAGAGCGGAGGATGTGCAGCGGGGAGAGGGGAGAGCGGACGATGTGCAGCGGGAGAGGGGAGAGCGGACGATGTGCAGCGGGAGAGGGGAGAGCGGAGGATGTGCAGCGGGAGAGCGGAGGATGTGCAGCGGGAGAGGGGAGAGCGGAGGATGTGCAGCGGGAGAGGGGAGAGCGGAGGATGTGCAGCGGGAGAGGGGAGAGCGGAGGATGTGCAGCGGGAGAGGGGAGAGCGGAGGATGTGCAGCGGGAGAGGGGAGAGCGGAGGATGTGCAGCGGGAGAAGGGAGAGCGGAGGATGTGCAGCGGGAGAAGGGAGAGCGGAGGATGTGCAGCGGGAGAGGGGAGAGTGGAGGATGTGCAGGGGGAGAGGGGAGAGCGGAGGATGTGCAGCGAGAAAGGGGAGAGTAGAGGATGTGCAGCGGGAGAGGGGAGAGCGGAGGATGTGCAGCGGGAGCAGAGGATGTGCAGCGGGAGAGGGGAGAGCGGAGGATGTGCAGTGGGAGAGGGGAGAGCGGAGGATGTGCAGCGGGAGAGCGGAGGATGTGTAGGGGGAGAGCGGAGAGCAGAGGATGTGCAGCGGGAGAGGGGAGGATATGCAGGGGGAGAGGGGAGAGCGGAGGATGTGCAGCGGGAGAGCGGAGGATGTGCAGGGGGAGAGCGGAGGATGTGCAGGGGGAGAGCGGAGGATGTGCAGCGGGAGAGGGGAGAGCAGAGGATGTGCAGCAGGAGAAGGGAGAGCAGAGGATGTGCAGCGGGAGAGGGGAGAGCGGAGGATGTGCAGCGGGAGAGGGGAGAGCGGAGGATGTGCAGCGGGAGAGGGGAGAGCGGAGGATGTGCAGCGGGAGAGGGGAGAGCGGAGGATGTGCAGCGGGAGAAGGGAGAGCGGAGGATGTGCAGCAGGAGAGGGGGAGAGCGGAGGATGTGCAGCGGGAGAGGGGAGAGCGGAGGATGTGCAGCAGGAGAGGGGAGAGCGGAGGATGTGCAGCGGGAGAGGGGAGAGCGGAGGATGTGCAGCGGGAGAGGGGAGAGCGGAGGATGTGCAGCGGGAGAGGGGAGAGCGGAGGATGTGCAGCGGGAGAGGCGAGAGCAGAGGATGTGCAGCGGGAGAGGGGAGAGCGGAGGATGTGCAGCGGGAGAGGGGAGAGCGGAGGATGTGCAGCGGGAGAGGGGAGAGCGGAGGATGTGCAGCGGGAGAGGGGAGAGCGGAGGATGTGCAGCGGGAGAGGGGAGAGCGGAGGATGTGCAGCGGGAGAGGGGAGAGCGGAGGATGTGCAGCGGGAGAGGGAAGAGCGAACGATGTGCAGCGGGAGAGGGGAGAGCGGAGGATGTGCAGCGGGAGAGGGGAGAGCGGAGGAAGTGCAGCGGGAGAGGGGAGAGCGGAGGATGTGCAGGGGGAGAGCGGAGGATGTGCAGGGGGAGAGCGGAGGATGTGCAGGGGGAGAGTGGAGGATGTGCAGCGGGAGAGCGGAGGATGTGCAGCGAGAGAGCGGAGGATGTGCAGCGGGAGAGCGGAAGATGTGCAGCGGGAGAGCGGAGGATGTGCAGCGGGAGAGGGGAGAGCGGAGGATGTGCAGGGGGAGAGCGGAGGATGTGCAGGGGGAGAGTGGAGGATGTGCAGCGGGAGAGCGGAGGATGTGCAGCGAGAGAGCGGAGGATGTGCAGCGGGAGAGCGGAGGATGTGCAGCGGGAGAGGGGAGAGCGGAGGATGTGCAGCGGGAGAGGGGAGAGCCGAGGATGTGCAGCGGGAGAGGGGAGAGCGGAGGATGTGCAGCGGGAGAGGGGAGAGTGAAGGATGTGCAGGGGGAGAGGGGAGAGCGGAGGATGTGCAGCGAGAGAAAGGAGAGCGGAGGATGTGCAGCGGGAGAGGGGAGAGCGGAGAATGTGCAGCGGGAGAGGGAGAGCGGAGGATGTGCAGCGGGAGAGGGGAGAGCGGAGGATGTGCAGCGGGAGAGGGGAGAGCGGAGGATGTGCAGCGGGAGAGGGGAGAGCGGAGGATGTGCAGCGGGAGAGGGGAGAGCGGAGGATGTGCAGCGGGAGAGGGGAGAGCGGAGGATGTGCAGCGGGAGAAGGGAGAGCGGAGGATGTGCAGCGGGAGAGGGGAGAGCGGAGGATGTGCAGCGGGAGAGGGGAGAGCGGAGGATGTGCAGCGGGAGAGGGGAGAGCGGAGGATGTGCAGCGGGAGAGGGGAGAGCGGAGGATGTGCGATGTGCACATGTCACAGCTTATCACCTCCCTGTACAATGACCTCTATATAGATAACACTGACCCATCATTACATCACTACTGACTATAGATGATGTCACAGCTTATCTCCTCCCCCTCCCTGTACAATGACCTCTATATAGATAACACTGACCCATCATTACATCACTACTGACAATAGATGATGTCACAGCTTATCTCCTCCCCCTCCCTGTACAATGACCTCTATATAGATAACACTGACCCATCATTACATCACTACTGATGATGTCACAGCTTATCCCCTCCCCCTCCCTGTACAATGACCTCTATATAGATAATACTGACCCATCATTACATCACTACTGACAATAGATGATGTCACAGCTTATCTCCTCCCCTCCCTGTACAATGACCTCTATATAGATAACACTGACCCATCATTACATCACTACTGATGATGTCACAGCTTATCCCCTCCCCTCCCTGTACAATGACCTCTATATAGATAATACTGACCCATCATTACATCACTACTGACAATAGATGATGTCACAGCTTATCTCCTCCCCCTCCCTGTACAATGACCTCTATATAGATAATACTGACCCATCATTACATCACTACTGACAATAGATGATGTCACAGCTTATCTCCTCCCCCTCCCTGTACAATGACCTCTATATAGATAACACTGACCCATCATTACATCACTACTGATGATGTCACAGCTTATCCCTCCCCCTCCCTGTACAATGACCTCTATATAGATAATACTGACCCATCATTACATCACTACTGACAATAGATGATGTCACAGCTTATCTCCTCCCCCTCCCTGTACAATGATCTCTATATAGATAACACTGACCCATCATTACATCACTACTGACAATAGATGATGTCACAGCTTATCTCCTCCCCCTCCCTGTACAATGACCTCTATATAGATAATACTGACCCATCATTACATCACTACTGACAATAGATGATGTCACAGCTTATCCCCTCCCCTTCCTGTACAATGACCTCTATATAGATAACACTGACCCATCATTACATCACTACTGACAATAGATGATGTCACAGCTTATCTCCTCCCCCTCCCTGTACAATGACCTCTATATAGATAACATTGACCCATCATTACATCACTACTGACAATAGATGATGTCACAGCTTATCTCCTCCTCCCTGTACAATGACCTCTATATAGATAACACTGACCCATCATTACATCACTACTGACAATAGATGATGTCACAGCTTATCTCCTCCCCCTCCCTGTACAATGACCTCTATATAGATAACACTGACCCATCATTACATCACTACTGACAATAGATGATGTCACAGCTTATCCCCTCCCCCTCCCTGTACAATGTCCTCTATATAGATAACACTGACCCATCATTACATCACTACTGATAATAGATGATGTCACAGCTTATCCCCTCCCCCTCCCTGTACAATGACCTCTATATAGATAACACTGACCCATCATTACATCACTACTGACAATAGATGATGTCACAGCTTATCTCCTCCCCCCTCCCTGTACAATGACCTCTATATAGATAACACTGACCCAATCATTACATCACTACTGACAATAGATGATGTCAAAGCTTATCCCCTCCCCCTCCCTGTACAATGACCCTATATAGATAACACTGACCCATCATTACATCACTACTGACAATAGATGATGTCACAGCTTATCTCCTCCCCCTCCCTGTACAATGACCCCTATATAGATAACACTGACCCATCATTACATCACTACTGACAATAGATGATGTCACAGCTTATCTCCTCCCCCTCCTGTACAATGACCTCTATATAGATAACACTGACCCATCATTACATCACTACTGACAATAGATGATGTCACAGCTTATCTCCTCCCCCTCCCTGTACAATGACCTCTATATAGATAACACTGACCCATCATTACATCACTACTGACAATAGATGATGTCACAGCTTATCTCCTCCCCCTCCCTGTACAATGACCTGTATATAGATAACACTGACCCATCATTACATCACTACAGACAATAGATGATGTCACAGCTTATCCCCTCCCCCTCCCTGTACAATGACCTCTATATAGATAACACTGACCCATCATTACATCACTACTGACAACAGATGATGTCACAGCTTATCTCCTCCCCCTCCCTGTACAGTGACCTCTATATAGATAACACTGACCCATCATTACATCACTACTGACAATAGATGATGTCACAGCTTATCTCCTCCCCCCTCCCTGTACAATGACCTCTATATAGATAACACTGACCCATCATTACATCACTACTGACAATAGATGATGTCACAGCTTATCTCCTCCCCCTCCCTGTACAATGACCTCTATATAGATAACACTGACCCATCATTACATCACTACTGACAATAGATGATGTCACAGCTTATCTCCTCCCCCTCCTGTACAATGACCTCTATATAGATAACACTGACCCATCATTACATCACTACTGACAATAGATGATGTCACAGCTTATCTCCCTCCCCCTCCCTGTACAATGACCTCTATATAGATAACACTGACCCATCATTACATCACTACTGACAATAGATGATGTCACAGCTTATCTCCTCCCCCTCCCTGTACAATGACCTCTATATAGATAACACTGACCCATCATTACATCACTACTGACAATAGATGATGTCACAGCTTATCTCCCTCCCCCTCCTGTACAATGACCTCTATATAGATAACACTGACCCATCATTACATCACTACTGATAATAGATGATGTCACAGCTTATCCCCTCCCCCTCCCTGTACAATGACCTCTATATAGATAACACTGACCCATCATTACATCACTACTGACAATAGATGATGTCACAGCTTATCTCCTCCCCCTCCTGTACAATGACCTGTATATAGATAACACTGACCCATCATTACATCACTACTGACAATAGATGATGTCACAGCTTATCTCCTCCCCCTCCTGTACAATGACCTCTATATAGATAACACTGACCCATCATTACATCACTACTGACAATAGATGATGTCACAGCTTATCTCCTCCCCCTCCTGTACAATGACCTCTATATAGATAACACTGACCCATCATTACATCACTACTGACAATAGATGATGTCACAGCTTATCTCCTCCTCCTCCTGTACAATGACCTCTATATAGATAACACTGACCCATCATTACATCACTACTGACAATAGATGATGTCACAGCTTATCTCCTCCCCCTCCTGTACAATGACCTCTATATAGATAACACTGACCCATCATTACATCACTACTGACAATAGATGATGTCACAGCTTATCTCCTCCCCCTCCCTGTACAATGACCTCTATATAGATAACACTGACCCATCATTACATCACTACTGACAATAGATGATGTCACAGCTTATCCCCTCCTCCTCCCTGTACAATGTCCTCTATATAGATAACACTGACCCATCATTACATCACTACTGATAATAGATGATGTCACAGCTTATCCCCTCCCCCTCCCTGTACAATGACCTCTATATAGATAACACTGACCCATCATTACATCACTACTGACAATAGATGATGTCACAGCTTATCCCCTCCCCCCTCCCTGTACAATGACCTCTATATAGATAACACTGACCCATCATTACATCACTACTGACAATAGATGATGTCACAGCTTATCCCTCCCCTCCTGTACAATGACCTCTATATAGATAACACTGACCCATCATTACATCACTACTGACAATAGATGATGTCACAGCTTATCTCCTCCCCCTCCCTGTACAATGACCTCTATATAGATAACACTGACCCATCATTACATCACTACTGACAATAGATGATGTCACAGCTTATCCCCTCCCCCTCCCTGTACAATGACCTCTATATAGATAACACTGACCCATCATTACATCACTACTGACAATAGATGATGTCACAGCTTATCTCCTCCCCCTCCCTGTACAATGACCCCTATATAGATAACACTGACCCATCATTACATCACTACTGACAATAGATGATGTCACAGCTTATCTCCTCCCCCTCCCTGTACAATGACCTCTATATAGATAACACTGACCCATCATTACATCACTACTGACAATAGATGATGTCACAGCTTATCCCCTCCCCTCCCTGTACAATGACCTCTATATAGATAACACTGACCCATCATTACATCACTACTGACAATAGATGATGTCACAGCTTATCTCCTCCCCCTCCCTGTACAATGACCTCTATATAGATAACACTGACCCATCATTACATCACTACTGACAATAGATGATGTCACAGCTTATCTCCTCCCCCTCCCTGTACAATGACCTCTATATAGATAACACTGACCCATCATTACATCACTACTGACAATAGATGATGTCACAGCTTATCTCCTCCCCTCCCTGTACAATGACCTCTATATAGATAACACTGACCCATCATTACATCACTACTGACAATAGATGATGTCACAGCTTATCTCCTCCCCTCCCTGTACAATGACCTCTATATAGATAACACTGACCCATCATTACATCACTACTGACAATAGATGATGTCACAGCTTATCTCCTCCCCCTCCCTGTACAATGACCTCTATATAGATAACACTGACCCATCATTACATCACTACTGACAATAGATGATGTCACAGCTTATCTCCTCCCCCTCCCTGTACAGTGACCTCTATATAGATAACACTGACCCATCATTACATCACTACTGACAATAGATGATGTCACAGCTTATCTCCTCCCCCCTCCCTGTACAATGACCTCTATACAGATAACACTGACCCATCATTACATCACTACTGACAATAGATGATGTCACAGCTTATCTCCTCCCCTCCCTGTACAATGACCTCTATATAGATAACACTGTGACAATAGATGATGTCACAGCTTATCTCCTCCCCCTCCTGTACAATGACCTCTATATAGATAACACTGACCCATCATTACATCACTACTGACAATAGATGATGTCACAGCTTATCTCCTCCCCCTCCCTGTACAATGACCTCTATATAGATAACACTGACCCATCATTACATCACTACTGACAATAGATGATGTCACAGCTTATCTCCTCCCCCTCCCTGTACAATGACCTCTAAATAGATAACACTGACCCATCATTACATCACTACTGACAATAGATGATGTCACAGCTTATCCCCTCCCCCTCCCTGTACAATGTCCTCTATATAGATAACACTGACCCATCATTACATCACTACTGATAATAGATGATGTCACAGCTTATCCCCTCCCCCTCCCTGTACAATGACCTCTATATAGATAACACTGACCCATCATTACATCACTACTGACAATAGATGATGTCACAGCTTATCCCCTCCCCCTCCTGTACAATGACCTGTATATAGATAACACTGACCCATCATTACATCACTACTGACAATAGATGATGTCACAGCTTATCTCCTCCCCCTCCTGTACAATGACCTCTATATAAATAACACTGACCCATCATTACATCACTACTGACAATAGATGATGTCACAGCTTATCTCCTCCCCCTCCTGTACAATGACCTCTATATAGATAACACTGACCCATCATTACATCACTACTGACAATAGATGATGTCACAGCTTATCTCCTCCTCCTCCTGTACAATGACCTCTATATAGATAACACTGACCCATCATTACATCACTACTGACAATAGATGATGTCACAGCTTATCTCCTCCCCCTCCTGTACAATGACCTCTATATAGATAACACTGACCCATCATTACATCACTACTGACAATAGATGATGTCACAGCTTATCTCCTCCCCCTCCCTGTACAATGACCTCTATATAGATAACACTGACCCATCATTACATCACTACTGACAATAGATGATGTCACAGCTTATCTCCTCCTCCTCCTGTACAATGACCTCTATATAGATAACACTGACCCATCATTACATCACTACTGACAATAGATGATGTCACAGCTTATCTCCTCCCCCTCCTGTACAATGAACTCTATATAGATAACACTGACCCATCATTACATCACTACTGACAATAGATGATGTCACAGCTTATCTCCTCCCCCTCCCTGTACAATGACCTCTATATTGATAACACTGACCCATCATTACATCACTACTGACAATAGATGATGTCACAGCTTATCCCCTCCCCCTCCCTATACAATGACCTCTATATAGATAACACTGACCCATCATTACATCACTACTGACAATAGATGATGTCACAGCTTATCTCCTCCTCCTCCCTGTACAATGACCTCTATATAGATAACACTGACCTATCATTACATCACTACTGACAATAGATGATGTCACAGCTTATCTCCTCCCCCTCCCTGTACAATGACCTCTATATAGATAACACTGACCTATCATTACATCACTACTGACAATAGATGATGTCACAGCTTATCTCCTCCCCCTCCCTGTACAATGACCTCTATATAGATAACACTGACCTATCATTACATCACTACTGACAATAGATGATGTCACAGCTTATCTCCTCCCCCCTCCCTGTACAATGACCTCTATATAGATAACACTGACCTATCATTACATCACTACTGACAATAGATGATGTCACAGCTTATCCCCTCCCCCTCCCTGTACAATGACCTCTATATAGATAACACTGACCCATCATTACATCACTACTGACAATAGATGATGTCACAGCTTATCCACTCCCCCTCCCTGTACAATGACCTCTATATAGATAACACTGACCCATCATTACATCACTACTGACAATAGATGATGTCACAGCTTATCTCCTCCCCCTCCCTGTACAATGACCTCTATATAGATAACACTGACCCATCATTACATCACTACTGACAATAGATGATGTCACAGCTTATCTCCTCCCCCTCCTGTACAATGTCCTCTATATAGATAACACTGACCTATCATTACATCACTACTGACAATAGATGATGTCACAGCTTATCCCCTCCCCCTCCCTGTACAATGACCTCTATATAGATAACACTGACCCATCATTACATCACTACTGACAATAGATGATGTCACAGCTTATCCACTCCCCCTCCCTGTACAATGACCTCTATATAGATAACACTGACCCATCATTACATCACTACTGACAATAGATGATGTCACAGCTTATCTCCTCCCCCTCCCTGTACAATGACCTCTATATAGATAACACTGACCCATCATTACATCACTACTGACAATAGATGATGTCACAGCTTATCCACTCCCCCTCCCTGTACAATGACCTCTATATAGATAACACTGACCCATCATTACATCACTACTGACAATAGATGATGTCACAGCTTATCTCCTCCCCCTCCCTGTACATTGACCTCTATATAGATAACACTGACCCATCATTACATCACTACTGACAATAGATGATGTCACAGCTTATCTCCTCCCCCTCCCTGTACAATGACCTCTATATAGATAATACTGACCCATCATTACATCACTACTGACAATAGATGATGTCACAGCTTATCTCCTCCCCCTCCCTGTACAATGACCTCTATATAGATAACACTGACCCATCATTACATCACTACTGACAATAGATGATGTCACAGCTTATCTCCTCCCCTCCCTGTACAATGACCTCTATATAGATAACACTGACCCATCATTACATCACTACTGACAATAGATGATGTCACAGCTTATCCCCTCCTCCTCCTGTACAATGACCTCTATATAGATAACACTGACCCATCATTACATCACTACTGACAATAGATGATGTCACAGCTTATCTCCTCCCCTCCCTGTACAATGACCTCTATATAGATAACACTGACCCATCATTACATCACTACTGACAATAGATGATGTCACAGCTTATCCCCTCCTCCTCCTGTACAATGACCTCTATATAGATAACACTGACCCATCATTACATCACTACTGACAATAGATGATGTCACAGCTTATCTCCTCCCCCTCCTGTACAATGACCTCTATATAGATAACACTGACCCATCATTACATCACTACTGACAATAGATGATGTCACAGCTTATCTCCTCCCCCTCCTGTACAATGACCTCTATATAGATAACACTGACCCATCATTACATCACTACTGACAATAGATGATGTCACAGCTTATCTCCTCCCCTCCCTGTACAATGACCTCTATATAGATAACACTGACCCATCATTACATCACTACTGACAATAGATGATGTCACAGCTTATCCCCTCCTCCTCCTGTACAATGACCTCTATATAGATAACACTGACCCATCATTACATCACTACTGACAATAGATGATGTCACAGCTTATCTCCTCCCCTCCCTGTACAATGACCTCTATATAGATAACACTGACCCATCATTACATCACTACTGACAATAGATGATGTCACAGCTTATCCCCTCCTCCTCCTGTACAATGACCTCTATATAGATAACACTGACCCATCATTACATCACTACTGACAATAGATGATGTCACAGCTTATCTCCTCCCCCTCCTGTACAATGACCTCTATATAGATAACACTGACCCATCATTACATCACTACTGACAATAGATGATGTCACAGCTTATCTCCTCCCCCTCCTGTACAATGACCTCTATATAGATAACACTGAGCCATCATTACATCACTACTGACAATAGATGATGTCACAGCTTATCTCCTCCCCCTCCCTGTACAATGACCTCTATATAGATAACACTGACCCATCATTACATCACTACTGACAATAGATGATGTCACAGCTTATCTCCTCCCCCCTCCCTGTACAATGACCTCTATATAGATAACACTGACCCATCATTACATCACTACTGACAATAGATGATGTCACAGCTTATCTCCTCCCCCTCCCTGTACAATGACCTCTATATAGATAACACTGACCCATCATTACATCACTACTGACAATAGATGATGTCACAGCTTATCTCCTCCCCCTCCCTGTACAATGACCTCTATATAGATAACACTGACCCATCATTACATCACTACTGACAATAGATGATGTCACAGCTTATCTCCTCCCCCTCCCTGTACAATGACCTCTATATAGATAACACTGACCCATCATTACATCACTACTGACAATAGATGATGTCACAGCTTATCAGTTAATATAACGAGAAGAAATAAAACCTTGTTAATTAGATGGACGGTCCCTTTAAGCCCGGATCTACATTATTTTACCTCATCGCTTTGCTTGGCAAAGTCCTTCCTGCAGATGTGCGCCATAATCCCGGCTGCCAGCGCGTCCCCCAGCACATTAATCATGGTCCGGAATCGGTCCCTAGTAAAATACAATGTGTAGGCCGGAGCCAGGGCGGGAGTAGAAGATATTTCATTGTATTTTGTAATAAACTGTTACATGAATGTAATGTCTGTATAAAGTACTCACAGCGCCCAGTCCACGGCGATAATCAGGGTAATGTCATCAGTGGGGAGGCCGACAGAGGTCAGCACAATCACCATGGTAACCAGGCCGGCCTGGGGGATCCCCGCCGCCCCGATACTGGCCGCCGTGGCTGTAATACTGGGGGGACAGAGAAATCAGAAAATTATAATCAGTATATATTTCATTTCTTCGGCTTGGGGTCTGGTCACCAGGACCTCCAGGGGTTAGGGGAGGGGGTCTGGTCACCGGGACCTCCAGGGGTTAGGGGAGGGGGTGTGGTCACCGGGACCTCCAGGGGTTAGGGGAGGGGGTCTGGTCACCGGGACCTCCAGGGATTAGGGGAGGGGGTCTGGTCACCAGGACCTCCAGGGGTTAGGGGAGGGGGTCTGGTCACCGGGACCTCCAGGGGTTAGGGGAGGGGGTCTGGTCACCAGGACCTCCAGGGGTTAGGGGAGGGGGTCTGGTCACCGGGACCTCCAGGGGTTAGGGGAGGGGGTCTGGTCACCGGGACCTCCAGGGGTTAGGGGAGGGGGTCTGGTCACCAGGACCTCCAGGGGTTAGGGGAGGGGGTCTGGTCACCGGGACCTCCAGGGGTTAGGGGAGGGGGTCTGGTCACCGGGACCTCCAGGGGAGGGGGTGTGGTCACCGGGACCTCCAGGGGTTAGGGGAGGGGGTCTGGTCACCGGGACCTCCAGGGGTTAGGGGAGGGGGTCTGGTCACCAGGACCTCCAGGGGTTAGGGGAGGGGGTCTGGTCACCAGGACCTCCAGGGGTTAGGGGAGGGGGTCTGGTCACCGGGACCTCCAGGGATTAGGGGAGGGGGTCTGGTCACCGGGACCTCCAGGGGTTAGGGGAGGGGGTCTGGTCACCGGGACCTCCAGGGGTTAGGGGAGGGGGTCTGGTCACCAGGACCTCCAGGGGTTAGGGGAGGGGGTCTGGTCACCGGGACCTCCAGGGGTTAGGGGAGGGGGTCTGGTCACCGGGACCTCCAGGGGTTAGGGGAGGGGGTCTGGTCACCAGGACCTCCAGGGGTTAGGGGAGGGGGTCTGGTCACCGGGACCTCCAGGGGTTAGGGGAGGGGGTCTGGTCACCGGGACCTCCAGGGGAGGGGGTGTGGTCACCGGGACCTCCAGGGGTTAGGGGAGGGGGTCTGGTCACCGGGACCTCCAGGGGTTAGGGGAGGGGGTCTGGTCACCAGGACCTCCAGGGGTTAGGGGAGGGGGTCTGGTCACCGGGACCTCCAGGAGTTAGGGGAGGGGGTCTGGTCACCGGGACCTCCAGGGGAGGGGGTCTGGTCACCGGGACCTCCAGGGGTTAGGGGAGGGGGTCTGGTCACCAGGACCTCCAGGGGTTAGGGGAGGGGGTCTGGTCACCGGGACCTCCAGGGGAGGGGGTCTGGTCACCGGGACCTCCAGGGGAGGGGGTCTGGTCACCGGGACCTCCAGGGGTTAGGGGAGGGGGTCTGGTCACCAGGACCTCCAGGGGTTAGGGGAGGGGTCTGGTCACCGGGACCTCCAGGGGTTAGGGGAGGGGGTCTGGTCACCAGGACCCCCAGGGGTTAGGGGAGGGGGTCTGGTCACCAGGACCTCCAGGGGTTAGGGGAGGGGGTCTGGTCACCGGGACCTCCAGGGGTTAGGGGAGGGGTCTGGTCACCGGGACCTCCAGGGGTTAGGGGAGGGGGTCTGGTCACCAGGACCCCCAGGGGTTAGGGGAGGGGGTCTGGTCACCAGGACCCCCAGGGGTTAGGGGAGGGGGTCTGGTCACCAGGACCTCCAGGGGTTAGGGGAGGGGGTCTGGTCACCAGGACCTCCAGGGGTTAGGGGAGGGGGTCTGGTCACCAGGACCTCCAGGGGTTAGGGGAGGGGGTCTGGTCACAGGGACCTCCAGGGGTTAGAGGAGGGGGTCTGGTCACAGGGACCTCCAGGGGTTAGGGGAGGGGGTCTGGTCACAGGGACCTCCAGGGGTTAGGGGAGGGGGTCTGGTCACCAGGACCTCCAGGGGTTAGGGGAGGGGGTCTGGTCACCGGGACCTCCAGGGGAGGGGGTGTGGTCACCGGGACCTCCAGGGGTTAGGGGAGGGGGTCTGGTCACCAGGACCTCCAGGGGTTAGGGGAGGGGTCTGGTCACCGGGATCTCCAGGGGTTAGGGGAGGGGGTCTGGTCACCAGGACCTCCAGGGGTTAGGGGAGGGGTCTGGTCACCGGGATCTCCAGGGGTTAGGGGAGGGGTCTGGTCACCGGGATCTCCAGGGGTTAGGGGAGGGGGTCTGGTCACCGGGACCCCCATGGGTTAGGGGAGGGGGTCTGGTCACCGGGATCTCCAGGGGTTAGGGGAGGGGTCTGGTCACCGGGATCTCCAGGGGTTAGGGGAGGGGGTCTGGTCACCGGGACCCCCAGGGGTTAGGGGAGGGGGTCTGGTCACCGGGACCCCCAGGGGTTAGGGGAGGGGTCTGGTGACACAAGCAGGTGCTGACAGATCTCTCTCGGTGGTAGGTGGGCACCCTGTACCACCCACAGTGGCTTTTGGCTATGTACTACTCACCTGATGGTGATGATCTGCCCAAAATCCAGCTCATAATTGTTGACTTGTGCGATAAAGATGGCGGCGACGGCTTCGTACAACGCGGTTCCGTCCATGTTGATTGTGGCTCCGACTGGCAGCACGAACCTTGCGATGCGTCTGTCAATGTGGTTGTTCTCCAGAAGACACTTGAAGGTGATGGGCAGCGTCGCAGAACTAAGAACATTACAGAGCAGCAAAACTAAGAACATTACAGAGCAGCAGAACCGAGAACATTACAGAGCAGCAGAACTGAGAACATTAGAGAGCAGCAGAACTGAGAACATTACAGAGCAGCAGAACCGAGAACATTACAGAGCAGCAGAACTGAGAACATTACAGAGCAGCAGAACTGAGAACATTAGAGAGCAGCAGAACTAAGAACATTACAGAGCAGCAAAACTAAGAACATTACAGAGCAGCAGAACCGAGAACATTACAGAGCAGCAGAACTGAGAACATTAGAGAGCAGCAGAACTGAGAACATTACAGAGCAGCAGCACTGAGAACATTACAGAGCAGCAGAACTGAGAACATTACAGAGCAGCAGAACTAAGAACATTACAGAGCAGCAGAACCGAGAACATTACAGAGCAGCAGAACCGAGAACATCACAGAGCAGCAGAACCGAGAACATTACAGAGCAGCAGAACTAAGAACATTACAGAGCAGCAGAACAAAGAACTTTACAGAGCAACAGAACTGAGAACATTACAGAGCAGCAGATCTAAGAACATTACAGAGCAGCAGAACTAAGAACATTACAGAGCAGCAGAACTAAGAACATTACAGAGCAGCAGAACTAAGAACATTACAGAGCAGCAGAACTGAGAACATTACAGAGCAGCAGAACTGAGAACATTACAGAGCAGCAGAACTAAGAACATTACAGAGCAGCAGAACTAAAAACATTACAGAGCAGCAGAACTGAGAACATTACAGAGCAGCAGAACTGAGAACATTACAGAGCAGCAGAACTGAGAACATTACAGAGCAGCAGAACTAAGAACATTACAGAGCAGCAGAACTAAGAACATTACAGAGCAGCAGAACTAAGAACATTACAGAGCAGCAGAACTAAGAACATTACAGAGCAGCAGACCTGAGAACATTACAGAGCAGCAGAACTAAGAACATTACAGAGCAGCAGAACTAAGAACATTACAGAGCAGCAGAACTAAAAACATTACAGAGCAGCAGAACTAAAAACATTACAGAGCAGCAGAACTAAGAACATTACAGAGCAGCAGAACTAAGAACATTACAGAGCAGCAGAACTAAGAACATTACAGAGCAGCAGAACTGAGAACATTACAGAGCAGCAGACCTGAGAACATTACAGAGCAGCAGAACTGAGAACATTACAGAGCAGCAGAACTAAGAACATTACAGAGCAGCAGAACTGAGAACATTACAGAGCAGCAGAACTAAGAACATTACAGAGCAGCAGAACTAAGAACATTACAGAGCAGCAGAACTGAGAACATTACAGAGCAGCAGAACTGAGAACATTACAGAGCAGCAGAACTGAGAACATTACAGAGCAGCAGAACTGAGAACATTACAGAGCAGCAGAACTAAGAACATTACAGAGCAGCAGAACTAAAAACATTACAGAGCAGCAGAACTAAGAACATTACAGAGCAGCAGAACTAAAAACATTACAGAGCAGCAGAACTAAAAACATTACAGAGCAGCAGAACTAAGAACATTACAGAGCAGCAGAACTAAGAACATTACAGAGCAGCAGAACTAAGAACATTACAGAGCAGCAGACCTGAGAACATTACAGAGCAGCAGAACTGAGAACATTACAGAGCAGCAGAACTAAGAACATTACAGAGCAGCAGAACTGAGAACATTACAGAGCAGCAGAACTAAGAACATTACAGAGCAGCAGAACTAAGAACATTACAGAGCAGCAGACCTGAGAACATTACAGAGCAGCAGAACTGAGAACATTACAGAGCAGCAGAACTAAGAACATTACAGAGCAGCAGAACTAAGAACATTACAGAGCAGCAGAACTGAGAACATTACAGAGCAGCAGAACTAAGAACATTACAGAGCAGCAGTGCACAAGAGCCACACAGAACATTCTATGTACGGAGAAGTTTGCATGTAATTCATGTTTTATATAATCTCCTATGAGTGCGGATGCGCCGTCTGTTCCTGATTAACCCATTTATTGCTGTGCAGCTCGCTCTTTGCCTTAGTTCGGATGATATAAGGCAGTGATGGGGAACCTTTTAGAGACCGAGTGCCCAAACTACAACCAAAGTTGCCCAAAGTGCCAACGTGGCCGCCTGAGGCCACCAATACAGTTGAAAGAAGGAGGGCAAATTCAGACTTTCATTACAGCTTCTCTCCAAGTTGCCTGGGACTGCAGGAAGATTCAGTGTTTGGTGAGCTCTGAGTGCCCATAAAGAGGGCTCTGAGTGCCCATATAGAGGGCTCTGAGTGCCCATATAGAGGGCTCTGAGTGCCCACAGAAAGGGCTCTGAGTGCCCACAGAAAGGGCTCTGAGTGCCCACAGAAAGGGCTCTGAGTGCCCACAAAGAGGGCTCTGAGTGCCCATATAGAGGGCTCTGAGTGCCCATATAGAGGGCTCTGAGTGCCCATATAGAGGGCTCTGAGTGCCCATATAGAGGGCTCTGAGTGCCCATAAAGAGGGCTCTGAGTGCCCATATAGAGGGCTCTGAGTGCCCATATAGAGGGCTCTGAGTGCCCATATAGAGGGCTCTGAGTGCCCATATAGAGGGCTCTGAGTGCCACCTCTGGCACCCGTGCCACAGGTTCCCCACCACTGATATAAGGGAAGGCGCGCGGTCACACAGGTTTAGCGCCGTTTAGATGACATGTCAGGGCCGATACCTGTGCAGTCACCGTTAATATGAAACATCTGCAGACTATTGCACCATTATGTCATGTAATAGAGAACAGATCGTGCGCCGGGAGATAATGAAGATAATTGCCGAGGAATCTGTAATCCCAAACAAAAGGAAGAGCAAGAAATGTAACGGAAACTCACAGGGAAACACGTCCTGGAGGTAATATTATATAATCAGAGGAAATCCAATCAGTGTAAAGGGATCCGGTCATGTTCAACATACTGTCCTATCTGCAGGCAGCATGTTATACAGCAGGAGGAGCTGAGCACATTGTATATAGTGTCCTATCTGCAGGCAGCATGTTATAGAGCAGGAGGAGCTGAGCACATTGTACATAGTGTCCTATCTGCAGGCAGCAGGTTATAGAGCAGGAGGAGCTGAGTAGAATGTACATAGTGTCCTATCTGCAGGCAGCATGTTATAGAGCAGGAGGAGCTGAGCACATTGTACATAGTGTCCTATCTGCAGGCAGCATGTTATAGAGCAGGAGGAGCTGAGTAGAATATACATAGTGTCCTATCTGCAGGCAGCATGTTATAAAGCAGGAGGAGCTGAGCACAGTGTACATAGTGTCCTATCTGCAGGCAGCATGTTATAGAGCAGGAGAAGCTGAGCACAGTGTACATAGTGTCCTATCTGCAGGCAGCATGTTATAGAGCAGGAGGAGCTGAGCACAGTGTACATAGTGTCCTATCTGCAGGCAGCATGTTATAGAGCAGGAGGAGCTGAGCAGATTGTACATAGTATCCTATCTGCAGGCAGCATGTTATAGAGCAGGAGGAGCTGAGCAGATTGTACACAGTGTCCTATCTGCAGGCAGCATGTTATAGAGCAGGAGGAGTGGAGCAGATTGTATATAGTGTCCTATCTGCAGGCAGCATGTTATAGAGCAGGAAGAGCTGAGCAGATTGTATATAGTGTCCTATCTGCAGGCAGCATGTTATAGAGCAGGAGGAGCTGAGTAGAATGTACATAGTGTCCTATCTGCAGGCAGCATGTTATAGAGCAGGAGGAGCTGAGTAGAATGTACATAGTGTCCTATCTGCAGGCAGCATGTTATAGAGCAGGAGGAGCTGAGCACAGTGTACATAGTGTCCTATCTGCAGGCAGCATGTTATAGAGCAGGAGAAGCTGAGCAGATTGTACATAGTATCCTATCTGCAGGCAGCATGTTATAGAGCAGGAGGAGCTGAGCAGATTGTACACAGTGTCCTATCTGCAGGCAGCATGTTATAGAGCAGGAGGAGTGGAGCAGATTGTATATAGTGTCCTATCTGCAGGCAGCATGTTATAGAGCAGGAGGAGTGGAGCAGATTGTATATAGTGTCCTATCTGCAGGCAGCATGTTATAGAGCAGGAGGAGTGGAGCAGATTGTACATAGTGTCCTATCTGCAGGCAGCATGTTATAGAGCAGGAGGAGCTGAGCAGATTGTACATAGTGTCCTATCTGTAGGCAGCATGTTATAGAGCAGGAGGAGCTGAGCAGATTGTACATAGTGTCCTATCTGCAGGCAGCATGTTATAGAGCAGGGGGAGCTGAGCACATTGTACATAGTGTCCTATCTGCAGGCAGCATGTGTTAGAGCAGGAGTAGCTGAGCAGATTGTACATAGTGTCCTATCTGCAGGCAGCATGTTATAGAGCAGGAGGAGCTGAGCAGATTGTACATAGTGTCCTATCTGCAGGCAGCATGTTATAGAGCAGGAGGAGCTGAGCACCTTGTACATAGTGTCCTATCTATAGGCAGAATGTTATAGAGCAGGAGGAGCTGAGCACCTTGTACATAGTGTCCTATCTATAGGCAGAATGTTATAGAGCAGGAGGAGCTGAGCACCTTGTACATAGTGTCCTATCTGCAGGCAGCATGTTATAGAGCAGGAGGGGCTGAGCACCTTGTACATAGTGTCCTATCTATAGGCAGAATGTTATAGAGCAGGAGGAGCTGAGCACCTTGTACATAGTGTCCTATCTGCAGGCAGCATGTTATAGAGCAGGAGGAGCTGAGCACCTTGTACATAGTGTCCTATCTATAGGCAGAATGTTATAGAGCAGGAGGAGCTGAGCACCTTGTACATAGTGTCCTATCTGCAGGCAGCATGTTATAGAGCAGGAGGAGCTGAGCAGATTGTACATAGTGTCCTATCTGCAGACAGCATGTTATAGAGCAGGAGGAGCTGAGCACATTGTACATAGTGTCCTATCTGCAGGCAGCAGGTTATAGAGCAGGAGGAGCTGAGCACCTTGTACATAGTGTCCTATCTATAGGCAGAATGTTATAGAGCAGGAGGAGCTGAGCAGATTGTACATAGTGTCCTATCTGCAGACAGCATGTTATAGAGCAGGAGGAGCTGAGCACATTGTACATAGTGACCTATCTGCAGGCAGCATGTTATAGAGCAGGAGGAGCTGAGCACATTGTACATAGTGTCCTATCTGCAGGCAGCATGTTATAGAGCAGGGGGAGCTGAGCAGATTGTACATAGTGTCCTATCTGCAGGCAGCATGTTATAGAGCAGGAGGAGCTGAGCAGATTGTACATAGTGTCCTATCTGCAGGCAGCATGTTATAGAGCAGGAGGAGCTGAGCACATTGTACATAGTGTCCTATCTGCAGGCAGCAGGTTATACCTGGAGGACGTGGCCAGGGCTATGAGCAGAGCCTGGAGGACTCCTCGGATGAAGACAATTGGGTTCTTCTTGGTGATGAGGAGATACATGAGGGGCAGGATGAAGAGCCCGTGCACCACCAGACCACACACCACCGTGATGGCGTAGAATCCCAGCTTCTTCCCGATGGCTGTGGGGTCGTCCATTTCCAGGATCTTCCCGGCAATGAGGAAGACGATCCCGAAGGGAAAATACCTGCAACACAACCGGAGGCAGCGGTCACAAGGTCCATGGAAACTGGGACAAAACTTCACCCCCAAAATGTTTAGAAAAATGGAAAATAAGACTCACCAGACGGCGACGGCTACGATTTTCATGACAGACTCGTTGAGGCACTGGCAGAAGCTGACGAGAGGAACCCCGCTCGTCCCCATGCGGCCCAGCATTATACCTGGAAGGCAGAGGCGGAGAGGTACAGCGCCGGACCCAGCATCATGGGACAGAGCCCTTCCCGGAGCCCCCACCAGCCCCTCTTACATCCCACACGGGGGACAGAGCCCTTCCCGGAGCCCCCACCAGCCCCTCTTACATCCCACACGGGGGATAGAGCCCTTCCCAGAGCCCCCACCAGCAGCCGTCAGCCCCTCTTACATCCCACACAGGGGACAGAGCCCTTCCCGGAGCCCTCACCAACCCCTCTTACATCCCACACGGGGGACAGAGCCCTTCCCGGAGCCCCCACCAGCCCCTCTTACATCCCACACGGGGGATAGAGCCCTTCCCAGAGCCCCCACCAGCAGCCGTCAGCCCCTCTTACATCCCACACAGGGGACAGAGCCCTTCCCGGAGCCCCCACCAGCCCCTCTTACATCCCACACGGGGGATAGAGCCCTTCCCGGAGCCCCCACCAGCCCCTCTTACATCCCACACAGGGGATAGAGCCCTTCCCGGAGCCCCCACCAGCCCCTCTTACATCCCACACGGGGGATAGAGCCCTTCCCGGAGCCCCCACCAGCCCCTCTTACATCCCACACGGGGGATAGAGCCCTTCTCGGAGCCCCCCACCAGCCCCTCTTACATCCCACACGGGGGATAGAGCCCTTCCCGGAGCCCCCACCAGCCCCTCTTACATCCCACACGGGGGATAGAGCCCTTCTCGGAGCCCCCACCAGCCCCTCTTACATCCCACACGGGGGATAGAGCCCTTCCCGGAGCCCCCACCAGCCCCTCTTACATCCCACACGGGGGATAGAGCCCTTCCCAGAGCCCCCACCAGCAGCCGTCAGCCCCTCTTACATCCCACACAGGGGACAGAGCCCTTCCCGGAGCCCCCACCAGCCCCTCTTACATCCCACAAAATGTTGGGAGCTGCAGGACAGAGGATCAGTGGGGGTCCGGTCCCTCATGGATCACAGGAATCCAGAGAATGGGGGTCCTGTTCTCACTAATGGGTGGAGCTGCAGAACCTGTACATGTCCTGGAGAGCAGAAGCCCCTGTAATGGGTGGAGCTGCAGGACCTGTACATGTCCTGGAGAGCAGAAGCCCCTGTAATGGGTGAAGCTGCAGGACCTGTACATGTCCTGGAGAGCAGAAGCCCTTGTAATGGGTGGAGCTGCAGGACCTGTACATGTCATGGAGAGCAGAAGCCCCTGTAATGGGTGGAGCTGCAGAACCTGTACATGTCCTGGAAAGCAGAAGCCCCTGTAATGGGTGGAGCTGCAGGACCTGTACATGTCCTGGAGAGCAGAAGCCCCTGTAATGGGTGGAGCTGCAGGACCTGTACATGTCCTGGAGAGCAGAAACCCCTGTAATGGGTGGAGCTGCAGGACCTGTACATGTCCTGGAGAGCAGAAACCCCTGTAATGGGTGGAGCTGCAGAACCTGTACATGTCCTGGAGAGCAGAAACCCCTGTAATGGGTGGAGCTGCAGGACCTGTACATGTCCTGGAGAGCAGAAGCCCCTGTAATGGGTGGAGCTGCAGGACCTGTACATGCCCTGGAGAGCAGAAGCCCCTGTAATGGGTGGAGCTGCAGGACCTGTACATGTCCTGGAGAGCAGAAACCCCTGTAATGGGTGGAGCTGCAGAACCTGTACATGTCCTGGAGAGCAGAAGCCCCAGTAATGGGTGGAGCTACAGGGCCTGTACATGTCCTGGAGAGCAGAAGCCCCTGTAATGGGTGGAGCTACAGGGCCTGTACATGTCCTGGAGAGCAGAAGCCCCTGTAATGGGTGGAGCTACAGGGCCTGTACATGTCGTGGAGAGCAGAAGCCCCTGTAATGGGTGGAGCTGCAGGACCTGTACATGTCCTGGAGAGCAGAACCCCTGTAATGGGTGGAGTGGCAGGACGCTTGTGGTGGTCCGGTTCATGTGATCGGTGGGGATCCCAGCAGTCGGACCCTCACTGATCAGCTTGATGTCCTCTATACTGTGGAAAGGGGATGACTTTCTAACTTGGTACAACCCCTTTAAGGCAAGAGGCTAATACTGAGATAAATGTGCGTCTCCGGAAACTCCCAGAACTGGGGGGGGGGGTCCTAGGAACCTTCATCCAGTGTTAGGGTCAGGTGTGGCCTGGGTCTTAAAGGGAACCTGTCAGCAGGGGCCTCATTTTCACTAGAGACCAGTTGTAGAAGCCCATTACACCTGCATTACAGTATAATTGTGTGTTATAACTTACCTTGCACCCTGACAAAATCCTGGGGTAGTCACAGGGGTTGGGCTTTGGTTTGGATTAAAAAAACAACATGTGACCTGTCTGTGCAGCAGACTCCTCAGCTCTCAGCCCCCACCTTTGTGCTCCTGTACAGCTCCTCCCCCGCTCAACCTCAACAGACCATGACCTCTGTGAAGGAAGGAGCTGTATGAGAGCACAAAGGTGGGGACTAAGGGCTGAGGAGTGTGCAGCACAGACAGGTCACATGTTGTTTTTTGAAATGCATCCAAACCAAAGCCCAACCCCTGTGACTACCCCCGGATTTTGTCAGGGTGTAAGGTAAGTTATAGCATTTTTGCACTGCAGGGGTGATGGTCTGTAGTGACAATGGGGCCCCTGCTGACAGGTTCCCTCTAGCACTTCTGGTGATGCCTCCTACCCATGGTGGCAGAGAATATGACGATGCCCAGAACATTCATCCCCTCGCTGGTTCCGGGCTCGGACTTGTAGACCACGTCTGGGGAGGGGGTGATATCAAGAGCAAAGTTCTGGACATGTGATCCGTTCTCGTCCTGGATCCCGTAGATGAGGATTCTGTGGGTGATACTTTCCGAGGACGTCGTCTTCCCACTTTTTACCACCGGGACGTTCTTGGTGCGATACTAAAAGAGAGAACAAGAATGTATGAGCATCGCTACCAGGGGGTAACTGCAGGGGGGGACTACAGGGGGGGACTGCAGGGGGGGACTACAGGGGGGGACTGCAGGGGGGGACTACAGGGGGTAACTGCAGGGGGGGACTACAGGGGGGGACTACAGGGGGTAACTGCAGGGGGGGACTACAGGGGGTAACTGCAGGGGGTACAGGGGGAACTACAGGGGGTAACTGCAGGGGGAACTGCAGGGGGTAACTGCAGGGGGTACAGGGGGAACTACAGGGGGTAACTGCAGGGGGTACAGGGGGAACTACAGGGGGTAACTGCAGGGGGGGACTACAGGGGGTAACTGCAGGGGGGGACTACAGGGGGTAACTGCAGGGGGGGACTACAGGGGGTAACTGCAGGGGGTACAGGGGGAACTACAGGGGGTAACTGCAGGGGGGGACTACAGGGGGTAACTGCAGGGGGGGACTACAGGGGGTAACTGCAGGGGGGGACTACAGGGGGTATCTGCAGGGGGTACAGGGGGAACTACAGGGGGTAACTGCAGGGGGGAACTGCAGGGGGCACAGGGGGAACTACAGGAGGCACAGGGGGGAACTGCAGGGGGTAACTACAGGGGGTAACTGCAGGGGGGAACTGCAGGGGGGGACTACAGGGGGGGACTGCAGGGGGGGACTACAGGGGGGGACTGCAGGGGGGGACTACAGGGGGTAACTGCAGGGGGGGACTACAGGGGGGGACTACAGGGGGTAACTGCAGGGGGGGACTACAGGGGGTAACTGCAGGGGGTACAGGGGGAACTACAGGGGGTAACTGCAGGGGGAACTGCAGGGGGTAACTGCAGGGGGTACAGGGGGAACTACAGGGGGTAACTGCAGGGGGTACAGGGGGAACTACAGGGGGTAACTGCAGGGGGGGACTACAGGGGGTAACTGCAGGGGGGGACTACAGGGGGTAACTGCAGGGGGGGACTACAGGGGGTAACTGCAGGGGGTACAGGGGGAACTACAGGGGGTAACTGCAGGGGGGGACTACAGGGGGTAACTGCAGGGGGGGACTACAGGGGGTAACTGCAGGGGGGGACTACAGGGGGTATCTGCAGGGGGTACAGGGGGAACTACAGGGGGTAACTGCAGGGGGGAACTGCAGGGGGCACAGGGGGAACTACAGGAGGCACAGGGGGGAACTGCAGGGGGTAACTACAGGGGGTAACTGCAGGGGGGAACTGCAAGGGGTAACTGCAGGGGGTAACTGCAGGGGGTAACTGCAGGGGGAACTACAGGGGGAACTACAGGGGGTACAGGGGGAACTACAGGGGGTAACTACAGGAGGTACAGGGGGGAACTGCAGGAGGTAACTACAGGGGGTAACTGCAGGGGGGACAGGGGGTAACTGCAGGGGGGAACTGCAGGGGGCACAGGGGGGAACTGCAGGGGGTAACTACAGGGGGTAACTGCAGGGGGGAACTGCAAGGGGTAACTGCAGGGGGTAACTGCAGGGGGTAACTGCAGGGGGAACTACAGGGGGTACAGGGGGAACTACAGGGGGTAACTACAGGAGGTACAGGGGGGAACTGCAGGGGGTAACTACAGGGGGTAACTGCAGGGGGGACAGGGGGTAACTGCAGGGGATACAGGGGGTTAACTGCAGAGGGTAACTACAGGGGGTAACTGCAGGGGGTAAAGGGGGTAACTACAGGGGGGAACTGCAGGGGGGAACTGCAGGGGGTACAGAGGGAACTGCAGGGGGCACAGGGGGGAACTGCAGGGGGTACAGGGGGGAACTGCAGGGGGTACAGGGGGAACAACAGGGGGTAACTGCAGGGGGTACAGGGGGAACTACAGGGGGTACAGGGGGTAACTACAGAAGGTAACTGCAGGGGGCACAGGGGGGAACTACAGGGGGTAACTGCAGGGGGTACAGGGGGAACTACAGGGGGTACAGGGGGAACTACAGGGGGTAACTGCAGGGGGTACAGGGGGAACTACAGGGGGAACTACAGGGGGTAACTACAGGGGTAACTACAGGGGGTAACTACAGGGGGTACCTGCAGGGGGTAAGTGGTGACCAGGGGGTAACTACAGAGGATACAGGGGGAATGTGGTGACCAGGGGGTAACTACAGAGGGTACAGGGGGGACGTGGTGACCAGGGGGTAACTACAGAGGGTACAGGGGGAACGTGGTGACCAGGGGGTAACTACAGAGGGTACAGGGGGAACGTGGTGACCGGGGGGTAACTACAGAGGATACAGGGGGGAACGTGGTGACCAGGGGGTAACTACAGAGGGTACAGGGGGAATGTGGTTACCAGGGGGGTAACTACAGAGGACACAGGGGGGAACGTGGTGACCAGGGGGTAACTACAGAGGATACAGGGGGAATGTGGTGACCAGGGGGTAACTGCAGGAGGTACAGGGGGAACTACAGGGGGTAATTGAAGGGGTACAGGGGGTAACTACAGAGGATACAGGGGGGAACGTGGTGACCAGGGGGTAACTACAGAGGATACAGGGGGAACGTGGTGACCGGGGGGTAACTACAGAGGATACAGGGGGAACGTGGTGACCAGGGGGTAACTACAGGGGATACAGGGGGAACGTGGTGACCAGGGGGTAACTACAGGGGATACAGGGGGAACGTGGTGACCAGGGGGTAACTACAGAGGATACAGGAGGGAACGTGGTGACCAGGGGGGTAACTACAGAGGATACAGGGGGAACGTGGTGACCAGGGGGTAACTACAGGGGATACAGGGGGAACGTGGTGACCAGGGGGTAACTACAGAGGATACAGGGGGAACGTGGTGACCAGGGGGTAACTACAGAGGATACAGGAGGGAACGTGGTGACCAGGGGGGTAACTACAGAGGATACAGGGGGAACGTGGTGACCAGGGGGTAACTACAGGGGATACAGGGGGAACGTGGTGACCAGGGGGGTAACTACAGAGGATACAGGGGGAACGTGGTGACCAGGGGGTAACTACAGAGGATACAGGAGGGAACGTGGTGACCAGGGGGGTAACTACAGAGGATACAGGGGGAACGTGGTGACCAGGGGGTAACTACAGGGGATACAGGGGGAACGTGGTGACCAGGGGGGTAACTACAGAGGATACAGGGGGAACGTGGTGACCAGGGGGTAACTACAGAGGATACAGGGGGAACGTGGTGACCAGGGGGGTAACTACAGAGGATACAGGGGGAACGTGGTGACCAGGGGGGTAACTACAGAGGATACAGGGGGAACGTGGTGACCAGGGGGTAACTACAGGGGATACAGGGAGAACGTGGTGACCAGGGGGTAACTACAGAGGATACAGGGGGAACGTGGTGACCAGGGGGTAACTACAGAGGATACAGGGGGAACGTGGTGACCGGGGGGTAACTACAGAGGATACAGGGGGAACGTGGTGACCAGGGGGTAACTACAGAAGATACAGGGGGAACGTGGTGACCAGGGGGTAACTACAGAGGATACAGGGGGAACGTGGTGACCAGGGGGGTAACTACAGAGGATACAGGGGGAACGTGGTGACCGGGGGGTAACTACAGAGGATACAGGGGGAACGTGGTGACCAGGGGGTAACTACAGAGGATACAGGGGGAACGTGGTGACCAGGGGGTAACTACAGAGGATACAGGGGGAACGTGGTGACCGGGGGGTAACTACAGAGGATACAGGGGGAACGTGGTGACCGGGGGGTAACTACAGGGGATACAGGGGGAACGTGGTGACCGGGGGGTAACTACAGAGGATACAGGGGGAACGTGGTGACCAGGGGGTAACTACAGAGGATACAGGGGGAACGTGGTGACCGGGGGGGTAACTACAGAGGATACAGGGGGAACGTGGTGACCAGGGGGTAACTACAGAGGATACAGGGGGAACGTGGTGACCGGGGGGTAACTACAGAGGGTACAGGGGGAACGTGGTGACCGGGGGGGTAACTACAGGGGATACAGGGGGAACGTGGTGACCAGGGGGGTAACTACAGAGGATACAGGGGGTAACTACAGAGGATACAGGGGGAACGTGGTGACCGGGGGGTAACTACAGAGGATACAGGGGGGAACGTGGTGACCAGGGGGGTAACTACAGAGGGTACAGGGGGAACGTGGTGACCGGGGGGGTAACTACAGAGGATACAGGGGGAACGTGGTGACCAGGGGGTAACTACAGAGGATACAGGGGGAACGTGGTGACCAGGGGGGTAACTACAGAGGATACAGGGGGAACGTGGTGACCAGGGGGGTAACTACAGAGGATACAGGGGGAACGTGGTGACCAGGGGGTAACTACAGAGGATACAGGGGGAACGTGGTGACCAGGGGGGTAACTACAGAGGATACAGGGGGAACGTGGTGACCAGGGGGGTAACTACAGAGGATACAGGGGGAACGTGGTGACCGGGGGGTAACTACAGAGGATACAGGGGGGAACGTGGTGACCGGGGGGGTAACTACAGAGGATACAGGGGGAACGTGGTGACCGGGGGGTAACTACAGAGGATACAGGGGGGAACGTGGTGACCGGGGGGGTAACTACAGAGGATACAGGGGGAACGTGGTGACCGGGGGGTAACTACAGGGGATACAGGGGGGAACGTGGTGACCAGGGGGTAACTACAGAGGATACAGGGGGAACGTGGTGACCAGGGGGTAACTACAGAGGATACAGGGGGGAACGTGGTGACCAGGGGGTAACTACAGAGGATACAGGGGGAACGTGGTGACCAGGGGGTAACTACAGAGGATACAGGGGGAACGTGGTGACCAGGGGGGTAACTACAGAGGATACAGGGGGAACGTGGTGACCAGGGGGTAACTACAGGGGATACAGGGGGAACGTGGTGACCAGGGGGGTAACTACAGGGGATACAGGGGGAACGTGGTGACCAGGGGGGTAACTACAGAGGATACAGGGGGAACGTGGTGACCAGGGGGTAACTACAGAGGATACAGGGGGGAACGTGGTGACCAGGGGGTAACTACAGAGGATACAGGGGGAACGTGGTGACCAGGGGGTAACTACAGAGGATACAGGGGGAATGTGGTGACCAGGGGGGTAACTACAGAGGATACAGGGGGAACGTGGTGACCGGGGGGTAACTACAGAGGATACAGGGGGAAAGTGGTGACCGGGGGGGTAACTACAGAGGATACAGGGGGAACGTGGTGACCAGGGGGTAACTACAGAGGATACAGGGGGAACGTGGTGACCAGGGGGTAACTACAGAGGATACAGGGGGAAACGTGGTGACCAGGGGGGTAACTACAGAGGATACAGGGGGAACGTGGTGACCGGGGGGTAACTACAGAGGATACAGGGGGAACGTGGTGACCGGGGGGTAACTACAGAGGATACAGGGGGAACGTGGTGACCAGGGGGGTAACTACAGAGGACACAGGGGGGAACGTGGTGACCAGGGGGTAACTACAGAGGATACAGGGGGAACGTGGTGACCAGGGGGTAACTACAGAGGATACAGGGGGAACGTGGTGACCAGGGGGGTAACTACAGAGGATACAGGGGGGAACGTGGTGACCAGGGGGTAACTACAGAGGATACAGGGGGAACGTGGTGACCAGGGGGTAACTACAGAGGATACAGGGGGAACGTGGTGACCAGGGGGTAACTACAGAGGATACAGGGGGTAAGTGGTGACCAGGGGGTAACTACAGAGGATACAGGGGGGAACGTGGTGACCAGGGGGGTAACTACAGAGGATACAGGGGGTAAGTGGTGACCAGGGGGTAACTACAGAGGATACAGGGGGAACGTGGTGACCGGGGGGTAACTACAGGGGATACAGGGGGAACGTGCTGACCAGGGGGTAACTACAGGGGATACAGGGGGAACGTGGTGACCAGGGGGGTAACTACAGAGGACACAGGGGGGAACGTGGTGACCAGGGGGGTAACTACAGAGGATACAGGGGGAACGTGGTGACCAGGGGGGTAACTACAGAGGACACAGGGGGGAACGTGGTGACCAGGGGGGTAACTACAGAGGATACAGGGGGGAACGTGGTGACCAGGGGGGTAACTACAGGGGATACAGGGGGAAACGGGCCCAGAAGCTGCTGCACTTTGATCTAAAATTTAAGTATCATAAATCCTTCAACCTTACTCTGCGCACTAAGATTTATGCCACAAGCTGCCATACATACCCCACCCCCACTCACACTTACCCCCTCATGGGATCATTAACCTTTTAATTAGCAGTAAGTCATCAATGTGGCATTAATGGGAATAAGAGAAGCTGCAGGAGGCCGAGCGAGACTTTTCCTCCCCAGACCACGTGCCACATCCAGTAAGACACAAGAGAGCGGACACACATCAGCCATACAGGCTCTCACCCACCTGCTTAAAAGTGGCCTCCACCAGATTGGAAGGAAACATGTTCCTACAGAGGAAGAAATAAGGAGCATTAAAGTAACAAAACCATTTGTTTCCAAAGGAAATCTCCCATCAGACTCCATCCGGATAATCCCGGGACATCACCCCTAGCTCCAGGCACCGGGACTTCTCATATGTCTTATCCATGGCCTCCAGAGCCCCTCATTGTCGCAGATTCATAGGCCGCTACACAGAGCAGAACATGTCTCACCAAACCCCCTCCTCGCCACCCTCTCTTATCAGTGAGTGGGGAGACCTGTATTCAAGTGTAACAGCCTGTGAAGCTACAGCACGGAGGGGCTTTGGAAACACCCAGCAGAGCCCTTCAGGCTCATTAGCATAATTATACAAGTTGATATTAGAAGGAAGGAGGCCACGGATAACAGATATAAGAAGATCCCACAGTCCCGGTGCCGGATCCATGAGGAATGTCCCGGGATTATCAGGATGGAGTCTGATGGCTTTTTGTTCTAATTAAAGTGGCGCAATAAATACTCTAAATATTTGTCTATTCTATTAATAAATACAAGACAAAGGCTGGAGAGGAGGTCGCTCGGTCGAGTAGAGGTTAATAATTGGAGATTGTTAGGGCCGTCCTGATCAGCCGTGACAGCGCCATATACTAAGTAGTGGTCATGCTGCGATACTGCAGCTCCCATTTACATTAATGTAACCACAAAGGTCATTAAAGGGGAAGTCCAGAGTAAGCAGATAAATGTTAATGTTTGTATAAAGTAAAATTATGCAGTCTCCCAATATAATTTACAATATACTTTCTTTATGAAATCTTTACAGTTTTCTAGATCTCTGCTTGCTGTCATTCTATGAAAAGCTTCATTGTTTTCTTCCCGGGAATATCATAGATGTCACACAGGTGCACGGCTCGTTATATCCCTGGTCATGTGATGTCACACAGGTGCACGGCTCGTTATACCCCTGGTCATGTGATGTCACACAGGTGCACGGCTCGTTATATCCCTGGTCGTGTGATGTCACACAGGTGCACGGCTTGTTATATCCCTGGTCGTGTGATGTCACACAGGTGCACGGCTCGTTATATCCCTGGTCATGTGATGTCACACAGGTGCACGGCTCGTTATATCCCTGGTCATGTGATGTCACACAGGTGCACGGCTCGTTATATCCCTGGTCATGTGATGTCACACAGGTGCACGGCTCGTTATATCCCTGTCATGTGATGTCACACAGGTGCACGGCTCGTTATATCCCTGGTCATGTGATGTCACACAGGTGCACGGCTCGTTATATCCCTGGTCATGTGGTGTCACACAGGTGCGCGGCTCGTTATATCCCTGGTCATGTGATGTCACACAGGTGCACGGCTCGTTATATCCCTATGCATGTGATGTCACACAGGTGCACGGCTCGTTATATCCCTATGCATGTGATGTCACACAGGTGCACGGCTCGTTACATCCCTGGTCATGTGATGTCACACAGGTGCACGGCTCGTTATATCCCTGGTCATGTAATGTCACACAGGTGCACGGCTCGTTATACCCCTGGCCATGTGATGTCACACAGGTGCACGGCTCGTTATATCCCTGGTCATGTGATGTCACACTGGTGCACGGCTCGTTATATCTCTGGTCATGTGAGGTCACACAGGTGCACGGCTTGTTATATCCCTGGTCATGTAATGTCACACAGGTGCACGGCTCGTTACATCCCTGGTCATGTGATGTCACACAGGTGCACGGCTCGTTATATCCCTGGTCATGTAATGTCACACAGGTGCACGGCTCGTTATATCCCTGGTCATGTAATGTCACACAGGTGCACAGCTCGTTATATCCCTGGTCATGTGATGTCACACAGGTGCACAGCTCGTTATTTCCCTGGTCATGTGATGTCACACAGGTGCACGGCTCGTTATATCCCTGGTCATGTGATGTCACACAGGTGCACGGCTCGTTATATCCCTGGTCATGTGATGTCACACAGGTGCACGGCTCGTTATACCCCTGGTCATGTGATGTCACACAGGTGCACAGCTCGTTATATCCCTGGTCATGTGATGTCACACAGGTGCACGGCTCGTTATATCCCTGGTCATGTGATGTCACACAGGTGCACAGCTCGTTATATCCCTGGTCATGTGATGTCACACAGGTGCACGGTTCGTTATATCCCTTGTCATGTGATGTCACACAGGTGCGCGGCTCACTATATCCCTGGTCATGTGATGTCACACAGGTGCACGGCTCGTTATATCCCTGGTCATGTGATGTCACACAGGTGCACGGCTCGTTATATCCTTGGTCGTGTGATGTCACACAGGTGCACGGCTCGTTATATCCCTGGTCATGTGATGTCACACAGGTGCACGGCTCGTTATATCCCTGGTCATGTGATGTCACACAGGTGCACGGCTCGTTATATCCCTTGTCATGTGATGTCACACAGGTGCACGGCTCATTATATCCCTGGTCATGTGATGTCACACAGGTGCACGGCTCGTTATATCCCCTGGTCATGTGATGTCACACAGGTGCACGGCTCGTTATATCCCTGGTCATGTGATGTCACACAGGTGCACGGCTCGTTATATCCCTGGTCATGTGATGTCACACAGGTGCACGGCTCGTTATATCCTTGGTCGTGTGATGTCACACAGGTGCACGGCTCGTTATATCCCTGGTCATGTGATGTCACACAGGTGCACGGCTCGTTATATCCCTGGTCATGTGATGTCACACAGGTGCACGGCTCGTTATATCCCTTGTCATGTGATGTCACACAGGTGCACGGCTCATTATATCCCTGGTCATGTGATGTCACACAGGTGCACGGCTCGTTATATCCCTGGTCATGTGATGTCACACAGGTGCACGGCTCGTTATATCCCTGGTCATGTGATGTCACACAGGTGCACAGCTCGTTATATCCCTGGTCATGTGATGTCACACAGGTGCACGGCTCGTTATATCCCTTGTCATGTGATGTCACACAGGTGCGCGGCTCACTATATCCCTCGTCATGTGATGTCACACAGGTGCACGGCTCGTTATATCCCTGGTCATGTGATGTCACACAGGTGCACGGCTCGTTATATCCTTGGTCGTGTGATGTCACACAGGTGCACGGCTCGTTATATCCCTGGTCATGTGATGTCACACTGGTGCACGGCTCGTTATATCCCTGGTCATGTGATGTCCCACAGGTGCACGGCTCGTTATATCCCTTGTCATGTGATGTCACACAGGTGCACGGCTCATTATATCCCTGGTCATGTGATGTCACACAGGTGCACGGCTCGTTATATCCCCTGGTCATGTGATGTCACACAGGTGCACGGCTCGTTATATCCCTGGTCATGTGATGTCACACAGGTGCACGGCTCGTTATATCCCTGGTCATGTGATGTCACACAGGTGCACGGCTCATTATATCCCTGGTCATGTGATGTCACACAGGTGCACGGCTCGTTATATCCCTGGTCATGTGATGTCACACAGGTGCACGGCTCTTTATATCCTTGGTCGTGTGATGTCACACAGGTGCACGGCTCGTTATATCCCTGGTCATGTGATGTCACACAGGTGCACGGCTCGTTATATCCCTGGTCATGTGATGTCACACAGGTGCACGGCTCGTTATACCCCTGGTCATGTGATGTCACACAGGTGCACGGCTCGTTATATCCCTGGTCATGTGATGTCACACAGGTGCACGGCTCGTTATATCCCTTGTCATGTGATGTCACACAGGTGCACGGCTCATTATATCCCTGGTCATGTGATGTCACACAGGTGTACGGCTCGTTATATCCCCTGGTCATGTGATGTCACACAGGTGCACGGCTCGTTATATCCCTGGTGATGTGATGTCACACAGGTGCACGGCTCGTTATATCCCTGGTCATGTGATGTCACACAGGTGCACGGCTCGTTATACCCCTGGTCATGTGATGTCACACAGGTGCACAGCTCGTTATATCCCTGGTCATGTGATGTCACACAGGTGCACGGCTCGTTATATCCCTGGTCATGTGATGTCACACAGGTGCACGGCTCGTTATATCCCTGGTCATGTGATGTCACACAGGTGCACGGCTCGTTATATCCCTGTCATGTGATGTCACACAGGTGCACGGCTCGTTATATCCCTTGTCATGTGATGTCACACAGGTGCACGGCTCGTTATATCCCTGGTCATGTGATGTCACACAGGTGCACAGCTCGTTATATCCCTGGTCATGTGATGTCACACAGGTGCACGGCTCGTTATATCCCTGGTCATGTGATGTCACACAGGTGCACGGCTCGTTATATCCCTGGTCATGTGATGTCACACAGGTGCACGGCTCGTTATACCCCTGGTCATGTGATGTCACACAGGTGCGCGGCTCACTATATCCCTGGTCATGTGATGTCACACAGGTGCACGGCTCGTAATATCCCTGGTCATGTGATGTCACACAGGTGCACGGCTCGTTATATCCCTGGTCATGTGATGTCACACAGGTGCACGGCTCGTTATAGCTCTGGTCATGTTATGTCACACAGGTGCACGGCTCGTTATATCCCTGGTCATGTGATGTCACACAGGTGCACGGCTCGTTATATCCCTGGTCATGTGATGTCACACAGGTGCACGGCTCGTTATATCCCTGGTCATGTGATGTCACACAGGTGCACGGCTCGTTATAGCTCTGGTCATGTTATGTCACACAGGTGCACGGCTCGTTATATCCCTGGTCATGTGATGTCACACAGGTGCACGGCTCGTTATAGCTCTGGTCATGTTATGTCACACAGGTGCACGGCTCGTTATATCCCTGGTCATGTGATGTCACACAGGTGCACGACTCGTTATATCCCTGGTCATGTGATGTCACACAGGTGCACGGCTCGTTATATCCCTGGTCATGTGATGTCACACAGGTGCACGGCTCGTTATAGCTCTGGTCATGTGATGTCACACGATAATAGACTGTAGCATAAAATATACATCGCACGGGGTTACACACGTGTCCAGCGGCTGCTCATACGGACATCACCAGATTCAGTCTGTGGACACAAGATGATAATACAGGCGGTCCCCTACTTAAGAACACCTGACTTACAGACGACCCCTAGACACAGACGCACCTCTGGATGTTGGTAATGTATTGTGCTCTAGTCCTAGGCTTTAATGATCAGCTGTAACAGTTATCAGAGGCGTCTGTAATGAAGCTTTAGTGTTACTCCTGGTTCTTATGACAACCCAACATTTTTAAAATCCAATTGTCACAGAGACCAAAAAAGTTCTGTCTGGGATTACAATGATAAATTATACAGTTCCAACTTACATACAAATTCAACTTAAGAACAAACCTACAGACCCGATCTTGTATGTAACCCGGGGACTGTCTGTAATAGATATTTTCTGCCATCAAAATCCATCAGGACTGTGACATCTTCTTCTTCTGTTCCATGTTCTCCTTCCTTCTACAATCAACTTTTATAATTATTGTAATAAGCATAAAGGACTCTGGGGGTGTTTCTAGGGCCCCTCTGTGCTGTAGCTTTACAGGTTGTTACGCTGTGTCACCTTCCTCCGCCACACAGTGTGAGGGGGAAGTGCTCCTGCACATTGTGATAGCCTTAAACGCCCCCAAAGCCCAGAGCTGAGGGAGGGGGAACTACTGAGGGAGCAGGGAGATGGGAGACAGAGTAACAGTCTGTGAAGCTGAATCACAGAGGGGCTCTGGTAACAACCCCAGAGCCCTTCTGACTCATTAGCATAATTTTAAAAGATGATTTTAGAAGGAAGGCGGACAAGGATATCAAATATAAGAAGATTCCCACAGTCCCGGGGCCTGGATGTATGGATTTTGATAAATAGATTTTATTTTATGAAAAATGTTAATATTTGTTTAAATATTAGTTGGGCCGACATTCGATCCTGATATTCTGGTGAAGGACAAAAAGAAGTCCAATGTGCAGCGAAATGTGTTACACCTCGGAGTCCACCACAAAGAATTCAAAAGTGGCAACAAAAGAGAAAAATTCTGGAAACTTTGTATTAAATGCAAATTCTACCCAGTATATAAAATGGCTTGGACTAGTGGGGTCTTTAGTGTAGCAGTGTAGCGGCTGCAGAAGCTTCTACAACCTCCATAGAATCAGAGCATCGCACCAGAACTCACCGGATCAGGTCCAGCAGGGCGTCCGCCGAGCTCATGACCGGCCTCCCGCTGTGCTCTGTGTTCTCCTTCTGGGCGGCTCCTCCGGGGTGGATGATGGACACCATGATGATCCCTACGATCACTGCCACAAAGGTCGTCCACAGGTAGTAGGCGATGGTGATGATCCCCAAGCGGCTCGACGTCTTCGCATCCAGAGCCGCCAAACCGGACATCAGGCTGAAGAGAGCAAAACCGAGGAGAAGATGATTACACAACGTCCCCACATGGACAGCGGGGACTGGCAGGCGGGACAGCGGGGACTGGCAGGAGGGACAGCGGGGACTGGCAGGCGGGACAGCGGGGACTGGCAGGAGGGACAGCGGGGACTGGCAGGCGGGACAGCGGGGACTGGCAGGAGGGACAGCGGGGACTGGCAGGCGGGACAGCGGGGACTGGCAGGCGGGACAGCGGGGACTGGCAGGCGGGACAGCGGGGACTGGCAGGAGGGACAGCGGGGACTGGCAGGAGGGACAGCGGGGACTGGCAGGAGGGACAGCGGGGACTGGCAGGAGGGACAGCGGGGACTGGCAGGCGGGACAGCGGGGACTGGCAGGAGGGACAGCGGGGACTGGCAGGCGGGACAGCGGGGACTGGCAGGAGGGACAGCGGGGACTGGCAGGCGGGACAGCGGGGACTGGCAGGAGGGACAGCGGGGACTGGCAGGCGGGACAGCGGGGACTGGCAGGCGGGACAGCGGGGACTGGCAGGCGGGACAGCGGGGACTGGCAGGAGGGACAGCGGGGACTGGCAGGAGGGACAGCGGGGACTGGCAGGAGGGACAGCGGGGACTGGCAGGAGGGACAGCGGGGACTGGCAGGCGGGACAGCGGGGACTGGCAGGAGGGACAGCGGGGACTGGCAGGCGGGACAGCGGGGACTGGCAGGAGGGACAGCGGGGACTGGCAGGCGGGACAGCGGGGACTGGCAGGAGGGACAGCGGGGACTGGCAGGAGGGACAGCGGGGACTGGCAGGAGGGACAGCGGGGACTGGCAGGCGGGACAGCGGGGACTGGCACGCGGGACAGCGGGGACTGGCAGGCGGGACAGCGGGGACTGGCAGGCGGGACAGCGGGGACTGGCAGGCGGGTCTCATTAAGATCTTATCATTCAGGAAAGTAGGAACAGGAAGTTTGGGGATAAGCCTCGGGATATAACCCGATGTTATATCTTACAGATTCTCTGTGTTATAGGAAACCTACAGCATGTAATTATCTGCCGGCTGCAGGTTATAGATCCGAGAGGGAGATACAATATGCACTCGCCCCACTGTAGATAGGTAGCCCCGGCACATGCCCCCCAGTAGATAGGTAGCCCCAGCACATGCCCCCCTGTAGATAGGTAGCCCCAGCACATGCCCCCCAGTAGATAGGTAGCCCCAGCACATGCCCCCAGTAGATGGGTAGCACCAGCACATGCCCTCCAGTAGATGGGTAGCCCCGGCACATGCCCCCCAGTAGATGGGTAGCCCCGGCACATGCCCCCCAGTAAATGGGTAGCCCCGGCACATGCCCCCAGTAGATGGGTAGCCCCGGCACATGCCCCCCAGTAGATAGGTAGCCCCAGCACATGCCCCCCAGTAGATAGGTAGCCCCAGCACATGCCCCCAGTAGATAGGTAGCCCCAGCACATGCCCCCCAGTAGATAGGTAGCCCCAGCACATGCCCCCCAGTAGATAGGTAGCCCCGGCACATGCCCCCCAGTAGATAGGTAGCCTCGGCACATGCCCCCAGTAGATAGGTAGCCCCGGCACTTGCCCCCCAGTAGATAGGTAGCCACAGCACATGCCCCCCAGTAGATAGGTAGCCACAGCACATGCCACCCAGTAGATAGGTAGCCACAGCACATGCCACCCAGTAGATAGGAAGCCACAGCACATACCCCCCAGTAGATAGGTAGCCCCAGCACATGCCTCCCAGTAAATAGGTAGCCTCAGCACATGCCCCCCAGTAGATAGGTAGCCACAGCACATGCCCCCCAGTAGCCCAGCACATGCCACCCAGTAGATAGGTAGCCACAGCACATGCCACCCAGTAGATAGGAAGCCACAGCACATACCCCCCAGTAGATAGGTAGCCCCAGCACATGCCTCCCAGTAAATAGGTAGCCTCAGCACATGCCTCCAGTAGATAGGTAGCCCCAGCACCCCCCCCCCCAGTAAATAGGTAGCCTCAGCACATGCCCCCCAGTAGATGGGTAGCCACAGCACATGCCCCCCAGTAGATAGGTAGCCACATCACATGCCCCCCAGTAGATAGGTAGCCTCAGCACATGCCCCCCAGTAGATGGGTAGCCACAGCACATGCCACCCAGTAGATAGGAAGCCACAGCACATGCCTCCAGTAGATAGATAGCCCCAGCACCCCCCCCCCAGTAAATAGGTAGCCTCAGCACATGCCCCCCAGTAGATGGGTAGCCACAGCACATGCCTCCAGTAGATAGGTAGCCACATCACATGCCCCCCAGTAGATAGGTAGCCCCGGCACTTGCCCCCCAGTAGATAGGTAGCCCCAGCACATGCCCCCCAGTAGATAGATAGCCACAGCACATGCCCCCCAGTAGCCCAGCACATGCCACCCAGTAGATAGGTAGCCACAGCACATGCCACCCAGTAGATAGGAAGCCACAGCACATGCCTCCAGTAGATAGGTAGCTCCAGCACCCCCCCCCAGTAAATAGGTAGCCTCAGCACATGCCCCCCAGTAGATGGGTAGCCACAGCACATGCCTCCAGTAGATAGGTAGCCACATCACATGCCCCCCAGTAGATAGGTAGCAACATCACATGCCCCCCAGTAGATAGGTAGCCTCAGCACATGCCCCCCAGTAGATGGGTAGCCACAGCACATGCCACCCAGTAGATAGGAAGCCACAGCACATGCCTCCAGTAGATAGGTAGCCCCAGCACCCCCCCCCAGTAAATAGGTAGCCTCAGCACATGCCCCCCAGTAGATGGGTAGCCACAGCACATGCCTCCAGTAGATAGGTAGCCACATCACATGCCCCCCAGTAGATATGTAGCCTCAGCACATGCCCCCCAGTAAATGGGTAGCCCCAGCACCCCCCCCCCCCAGTAAATAGGTAGCCTCAGCACATGCCCCCCAGTAGATGGGTAGCCACAGCACATGCCCCCCAGTAGATAGGTAGCCACAGCACACGCCCCCTCAGTAGATAGGTAGCCACAGCACCCCCCCCCCAATAGATAGGTAGCCACAGCACCCCCTCCCCAATCGATAGGTAGCCCCTGCACACCCCCCCAGTGGATAGGAAGCCACAGCACATACCCCCCAGTAGATAGGTAGCCACAGCACACGCCCCCTCAGTAGATAGGTAGCCACAGCACCCCCCCCCCAATAGATAGGTAGCTACAGCACCCCCCCCCCCCCCCAATCGATAGGTAGCCCCTGCACACCCCCCCAGTGGATAGGAAGCCACAGCACATACCCCCCAGTAGATAGGTAGCCACAGCACACGCCCCCTCAGTAGATAGGTAGCCACAGCACCCCCCCCCCCAATAGATAGGTAGCTACAGCACCCCCCCCCCCAATCGATAGGTAGCCCCTGCACACCCCCCCAGTGGATAGGAAGCCACAGCACATACCCCCCAGTAGATAGGTAGCCACAGCACACGCCCCCTCAGTAGATAGGTAGCCACAGCACCCCCCCCCCCAATAGATAGGTAGCCACAGCACCCCCCCCCCAATCGATAGGTAGCCCCAGCACACACCCCCAGTGGATAGGTAGCCCCACTTAAACTTAATTTGCATATTTCTGATGACTTTGGACCTGAAAGGAGTGGGAATAGCTCTGCATAACATTGCAGTTATTTCAAGTAGATGAAGTGTGGTGATGGGTTCCCTTTAAGTTGACCTGTAAAGGTCAGAGGGCATTTTAGGTTCATCCTGAAATGTCGCCCATGTGCTGTGGCTTCCTATCCACTGGGGGGGGGGGGGGGGCATAGGGCACATTACTGGGGGGGGCAGAGGGCACATTACTGGTGGGGGCAGACGGCACATTACTGGTGGGGGCAGAGGGCACATTACTGGTGGGGGCAGAGGGCACATTACTGGTGGGGGCAGAGGGCACATTACTGGTGGGGGCAGAGGGCACATTACTGGTGGGGGCAGAGGGCACATTACTGGGGGGCAGACGGCACATTACTGGTGGGGGCAGACGGCACATTACTGGTGGGGGCAGAGGACACATTACTGGTGGGGGCAGACGGCACATTACTGGTGGGGGCAGAGGGCACATTACTGGTGGGGGGCAGAGGGCACATTACTGGGGGGGGGCAGAGGGCACATTACTGGTGGGGGCAGAGGGCACATTACTGGTGGGGCAGAGGACACATTACTGGGGGGGGCAGAGGACACATTACTGGGGGGCAGAGGACACATTACTGGGGGGCAGAGGACACATTACTGGGGGGCAGAGGACACATTACTGGGGGGGACAGAGGGCACATTACTGGTGGGGCAGAGGACACATTACTGGGGGGCAGAGGACACATTACTGGGGGGCAGAGGACACATTACTGGGGGGCAGAGAACACATTACTGGTGGGGCAGAGGACACATTACTGGTGGGGGCAGAGGACACATTACTGGTGGGGGCAGAGGACACATTACTGGTGGGGGCAGAGGACACATTACTGGTGGGGGCAGAGGGCACATTACTGGTGGGGGCAGAGGACACATTACTGGTGGGGGCAGAGGACACATTACTGGGGGGCAGAGGACACATTACTAGGGGGGACAGAGGGCACATTACTGGAGGGGGACAGAGGGCACATTACTGGAGGGGGACAGAGGGCACATTACTGGAGGGGGACAGAGGGCACATTACTGGGGGGGGGCAGAGGGCACATTACTGGGGGGGGGCAGAGGGCACATTACTGGGGGGGGGCAGAGGGCACATTACTGGGGGGGAGCAGAGGGCACATTACTGGGGGGGAGGCAGAGGGCACATTACTGGAGGGGGGCAGAGGGCACATTACTGGAGGGGGACAGAGGGCACATTACTGGAGGGGGACAGAGGGCACATTACTGGAGGGGGACAGAGGGCACATTACTGGGGGGGACAGAGGGCACATTACTGGGGGGGAGCAGAGGGCACATTACTGGGGGGCAGAGGACACATTACTGGGGGGCAGAGGACACATTACTGGGGGGCAGAGGACACATTACTGGGGGGGGCAGAGGGCACATTACTGGGGGGCAGAGGACACATTACTGGGGGGCAGAGGACACATTACTGGGGGGCAGAGGACACATTACTGGGGGGCAGAGGACACATTACTGGGGGGGACAGAGGGCACATTACTGGTGGGGCAGAGGACACATTACTGGGGGGCAGAGGACACATTACTGGGGGGCAGAGGACACATTACTGGGGGGCAGAGAACACATTACTGGTGGGGCAGAGGACACATTACTGGTGGGGGCAGAGGACACATTACTGGTGGGGGCAGAGGACACATTACTGGTGGGGGCAGAGGACACATTACTGGTGGGGGCAGAGGGCACATTACTGGTGGGGGCAGAGGACACATTACTGGTGGGGGCAGAGGACACATTACTGGGGGGCAGAGGACACATTACTAGGGGGGACAGAGGGCACATTACTGGAGGGGGACAGAGGGCACATTACTGGAGGGGGACAGAGGGCACATTACTGGAGGGGGACAGAGGGCACATTACTGGGGGGGGGCAGAGGGCACATTACTGGGGGGGGGCAGAGGGCACATTACTGGGGGGGAGCAGAGGGCACATTACTGGGGGGGAGGCAGAGGGCACATTACTGGAGGGGGGCAGAGGGCACATTACTGGAGGGGGACAGAGGGCACATTACTGGAGGGGGACAGAGGGCACATTACTGGAGGGGGACAGAGGGCACATTACTGGGGGGGACAGAGGGCACATTACTGGGGGGGAGCAGAGGGCACATTACTGGGGGGGAGCAGAGGGCACATTACTGGGGGGGAGGCAGAGGGCACATTACTGGAGGGGGGCAGAGGGCACATTACTAGGGGGGACAGAGGGCACATTACTGGAGGGGGACAGAGGGCACATTACTGGAGGGGGACAGAGGGCACATTACTGGAGGGGGACAGAGGGCACATTACTGGGGGGGGGGGCAGAGGGCACATTACTGGGGGGGAGGCAGAGGGCACATTACTGGTGGGGGGGGGGACAGAGGGCACATTACTGGTGGGGCAGAGGGCACATTACTGGGGGGGCAGAGGGCACATTACTGGGGGGGCAGAGGGCACATTACTGGGGGGGGGGCAGAGGGCACATTACTGGGGGGGAGGCAGAGGGCACATTACTGGGGGGGGAGGCAGAGGGCACATTACTGGGGGGGGAGGCAGAGGGCACATTACTGGGGGGGAGGCAGAGGGCACATTACTGGGGGGGGCAGAGGGCACATTACTGGGGGGGAGGCAGAGGGCACATTACTGGGGGGGACGCAGAGGGCACATTACTGGGGGGGGAGGCAGAGGGCACATTACTGGGGGGAGGCAGAGGGCACATTACTGGGGGGGAGGCAGAGGGCACATTACTGGGGGGGAGGCAGAGGGCACATTACTGGGGGGGAGGCAGAGGGCACATTACTGGGGGGGGGCAGAGGGCACATTACTGGGGGGGAGGCAGAGGGCACATTACTGGGGGGAGGCAGAGGGCACATTACTGGGGGGGAGGCAGAGGGCACATTACTGGAGGGGGACAGAGGGCACATTACTGGAGGGGGACAGAGGGCACATTACTGGAGGGGGACAGAGGGCACATTACTGGTGGGGCAGAGGACACATTACTGGTGGGGGCAGAGGACACATTACTGGAGGGGGCAGAGGGCACATTACTGGAGGGGGACAGAGGGCACATTACTGGGGGGAGGCAGAGGGCACATTACTGGGGGGGACAGAGGGCACATTACTGGGGGGGAAGAGGGCACATTACTGGGGGGGGGCAGAGGGCACATTACTGGGGGGGGCAGAGGGCACATTACTGGGGGGGGGCAGAGGGCACATTACTGGGGGGGGGCAGAGGGCACATTACTGGGGGGGGGCAGAGGGCACATTACTGGGGGGGGCAGAGGGCACATTACTGGGGGGGGGGCAGAGGGCACATTACTGGGGGGGGGGGGCAGAGGGCACATTACTGGGGGGGCAGAGGGCACATTACTGGGGGGGCAGAGGGCACATTACTGGGGGGGCAGAGGGCACATTACTGGGGGGGCAGAGGGCACATTACTGGGGGGGGGCAGAGGGCACATTACTGGGGGGGCAGAGGGCACATTACTGGGGGGGGGACAGAGGGCACATTACTGGTGGGGCAGAGGGCACATTACTGGGGGGGGGCAGAGGGCACATTACTGGGGGGGGCAGAGGGCACATTACTGGGGGGGAGGCAGAGGGCACATTACTGGGGGGGAGGCAGAGGGCACATTACTGGGGGGGAGGCAGAGGGCACATTACTGGGGGGGAGGCAGAGGGCACATTACTGGGGGGGGAGGCAGAGGGCACATTACTGGGGCGGGAGGCAGAGGGCACATTACTGGGGGGGGAGGCAGAGGGCACATTACTGGGGGGGGAGGCAGAGGGCACATTACTGGGGGGGAGGCAGAGGGCACATTACTGGGGGGGAGGCAGAGGGCACATTACTGGGGGGGAGGCAGAGGGCACATTACTGGGGGGGAGGCAGAGGGCACATTACTGGGGGGAGGCAGAGGGCACATTACTGGGGGAGAGGCAGAGGGCACATTACTGGGGGGGAGGCAGAGGGCACATTACTGGTGGGGGGGGACAGAGGGCACATTACTGGGGGGGCAGAGGGCACATTACTGGGGGGGGGCAGAGGGCACATTACTGGGGGGGAGGCAGAGGGCACATTACTGGGGGGGAGGCAGAGGGCACATTACTGGGGGGGAGGCAGAGGGCACATTACTGGGGGGGAGGCAGAGGGCACATTACTGGGGGGAGGCAGAGGGCACATTACTGGGGGGAGGCAGAGGGCACATTACTGGGGGGAGGCAGAGGGCACATTACTGGGGGGGGGCAGAGGGCACATTACTGGGGGGGAGGCAGAGGGCACATTACTGGGGGGGAGGCAGAGGGCACATTACTGGGGGGGGAGGCAGAGGGCACATTACTGAGGGGGGGGCAGAGGGCACATTACTGAGGGGGGGAAGAGGGCACATTACTGAGGGGGGGGCAGAGGGCACATTACTGGGGGGGAGGCAGAGGGCACATTACTGGGGGGGCAGAGTGCACATTACTGGGGGGGGCAGAGGGCACATTACTGGGGGGGGCAGAGGGTTTCATTACTGGGGGGGGGCAGAGGGCACATTACTGGGGGGACAGAGGGCACATTACTGGGGGGGCAGAGGGCACATTACTGGGGGGGGGGCAGAGGGCACATTACTGGGGGGAGGAAGAGGGCACATTACTGGGGGGAGGCAGAGGGCACATTACTGGGGGAGGCAGAGGGCACATTACTGGGGGGAGGCAGAGGGCACATTACTGGGGGGGAGGCAGAGGGCACATTACTGGGGGGGAGGCAGAGGGCACATTAATGGGGGGAGGCAGAGGGCACATTACTGGGGGGGACAGAGGGCACATTACTGGGGGGGCAGAGGGCACATTACTGGGGGGGGCAGAGGGCACATTACTGGTGGGGGGCAGAGGGCACATTACTGGGGGGGGGGCAGAGGGCACATTACTGGGGGGGGCAGAGGGCATATTACTGGGAGAGGCAGAGGGCACATTACTGGGGGGGGCAGAGGGCACATTACTGGGGGGGAGGCAGAGGGCACATTACTGGGGGGGAGGCAGAGGGCACATTACTGGGGGGAAGGCAGAGGGCACATTACTGGGGGGAAGGCAGAGGGCACATTACTGGGGGGGAGGCAGAGGGCACATTACTGGGGGGGAGGCAGAGGGCACATTACTGGGGGGGAGGCAGAGGGCACATTACTGGGGGGGAGGCAGAGGGCACATTACTGGGGGGGAGGCAGAGGGCACATTACTGGGGGGGAGGCAGAGGGCACATTACTGGGGGGGAGGCAGAGGGCACATTACTGGGGGGGGGGCAGAGGGCACATTACTGGGGGGAGGCAGAGGGCACATTACTGGGGGGAGGCAGAGGGCACATTACTGGGGGGAGGCAGAGGGCACATTACTGGGGGGGAGGCAGAGGGCACATTAATGGGGGGAGGCAGAGGGCACATTACTGGGGGGGACAGAGGGCACATTACTGGGGGGGCAGAGGGCACATTACTGGGGGGGGCAGAGGGCACATTACTGGTGGGGGGCAGAGGGCACATTACTGGGGGGGCAGAGGGCACATTACTGGGGGGGGCAGAGGGCATATTACTGGGAGAGGCAGAGGGCACATTACTGGGGGGGCAGAGGGCACATTACTGGGGGGGAGGCAGAGGGCACATTACTGGGGGGGAGGCAGAGGGCACATTACTGGGGGGAAGGCAGAGGGCACATTACTGGGGGGGAAGCAGAGGGCACATTACTGGGGGGGAGGCAGAGGGCACATTACTGGGGGGAGGCAGAGGGCACATTACTGGGGGGGAGGCAGAGGGCACATTACTGGGGGGGAGGCAGAGGGCACATTACTGGGGGGGAGGCAGAGGGCACATTACTGGGGGGGAGGCAGAGGGCACATTACTGGGGGGGGAGGCAGAGGGCACATTACTGGGGGGGAGGCAGAGGGCACATTACTGGGGGGAGGCAGAGGGCACATTACTGGGGGGGAGGCAGAGGGCACATTACTGGGGGGGGCAGAGGGCACATTACTGGGGGGGAGGCAGAGGGCACATTACTGGGGGGGAGGCAGAGGGCACATTACTGGGGGGGAGGCAGAGGGCACATTACTGGGGGGGAGGCAGAGGGCACATTACTGGGGGGGGGGGCGGAGGGCACATTACTGGGGGGAGGCAGAGTGCACAATACTGGGGGGGAGGCAGAGGGCACATTACTGGGGGGGGGCAGAGAGCACATTACTGGGGGGGAGGCAGAGGGCACATTACTGGGGGGGAGGCAGAGGGCACATTACTGGGGGGGAGGCAGAGTGCACATTACTGGGGGGGAGGCAGAGTGCACATTACTGGGGGGGAGGCAGAGGGCACATTACTGGGGGGGCAGAGGGCACATTACTGGGGGGGGGCAGAGGGCACATTACTGGGGGGGGAGGCAGAGTGCACAATACTGGGGGGGAGGCAGAGGGCACATTACTGGGGGGGAGGCAGAGAGCACATTACTGGGGGGGAGGCAGAGGGCACATTACTGGGGGGGAGGCAGAGGGCACATTACTGGGGGGGAGGCAGAGGGCACATTACTGGGGGGGCAGAGGGCACATTACTGGGGGGGAGGCAGAGGGCACATTACTTGGGGGAGGCAGAGGGCACATTACGGGGGGGGAGGCAGAGGGCACAATACTGGGGGGGCAGAGTGCACATTACTGGGGGGGGGCAGAGGGCACATTACTGGGGGGGAGGCAGAGGGCACATTACTGGGGGGGAGGCAGAGGGCACATTACTGGGGGGGAGGCAGAGGGCACATTACTGGGGGGGAGGCAGAGTGCACATTACTGGGGGGGGGCAGAGGGCACATTACTGGGGGGGAGGCAGAGGGCACATTACTGGGGGGGGGCAGAGGGCACATTACTGGGGGGGAGGCAGAGTGCACATTACTGGGGGGGAGGCAGAGGGCACATTACTGGGGGGGAGGCAGAGGGCACATTACTGGGGGGGAGGCAGAGTGCACATTACTGGGGGGGGGCAGAGGGCACATTACTGGGGGGGAGGCAGAGGGCACATTACTTGGGGGGGGGAGGCAGAGGGCACATTACTGGGGGGGAGGCAGAGTGCACATTACTGGGGGGGGGCAGAGGGCACATTACTGGGGGGGAGGCAGAGGGCACATTACTGGGGGGGGGCAGAGGGCACATTACTGGGGGGGAGGCAGAGTGCACATTACTGGGGGGGAGGCAGAGGGCACATTACTGGGGGGGAGGCAGAGGGCACATTACTGGGGGGGAGGCAGAGTGCACATTACTGGGGGGGGGCAGAGGGCACATTACTGGGGGGGAGGCAGAGGGCACATTACTGTGGGGGGCAGAGGGCACATTACTGGGGGGGGGCAGAGGGCACATTACTGGGGGGGAGGCAGAGGGCACGTTACTGGGGGGGAGGCAGAGGGCACATTACTGGGGGGGAGGCAGAGGGCACATTACTGGGGGGGAGGCAGAGGGCACATTACTGGGGGGGGGCAGAGGGCACATTACAGGGGGGGAGGCAGAGGGCACATTACTGGGGGGGAGGCAGAGTGCACATTACTGGGGGGGAGGCAGAGTGCACATTACTGGGGGGGAGGCAGAGGGCACATTACTGGGGGGGAGGCAGAGTGCACATTACTGGGGGGGAGGCAGAGGGCACATTACTGGGGGGGAGGCAGAGGGCACATTAATGGGGGGAGGCAGAGGGCACATTACTGGGGGGGACAGAGGGCACATTACTGGGGGGGCAGAGGGCACATTACTGGGGGGGGCAGAGGGCACATTACTGGTGGGGGGAAGAGGGCACATTACTGGGGGGGGCAGAGGGCACATTACTGGGGGGGGCAGAGGGCATATTACTGGGAGAGGCAGAGGGCACATTACTGGGGGGGCAGAGGGCACATTACTGGGGGGGAGGCAGAGGGCACATTACTGGGGGGGAGGCAGAGGGCACATTACTGGGGGGAAGGCAGAGGGCACATTACTGGGGGGAAGCAGAGGGCACATTACTGGGGGGGAGGCAGAGGGCACATTACTGGGGGGGAGGCAGAGGGCACATTACTGGGGGGGAGGCAGAGGGCACATTACTGGGGGGAGGCAGAGGGCACATTACTGGGGGGGAGGCAGAGGGCACATTACTGGGGGGGAGGCAGAGGGCACATTACTGGGGGGGGGAGGCAGAGGGCACATTACTGGGGGGGAGGCAGAGGGCACATTACTGGGGGGGAGGCAGAGGGCACATTACTGGGGGGGAGGCAGAGGGCACATTACTGGGGGGGGCAGAGGGCACATTACTGGGGGGGAGGCAGAGGGCACATTACTGGGGGGGAGGCAGAGGGCACATTACTGGGGGGGAGGCAGAGGGCACATTACTGGGGGGGAGGCAGAGGGCACATTACTGCGGGGGGGGGCGGAGGGCACATTACTGGGGGGAGGCAGAGTGCACAATACTGGGGGGGAGGCAGAGGGCACATTACTGGGGGGGGGGCAGAGAGCACATTACTGGGGGGGAGGCAGAGGGCACATTACTGGGGGGGAGGCAGAGGGCACATTACTGGGGGGGAGGCAGAGTGCACATTACTGGGGGGGAGGCAGAGTGCACATTACTGGGGGGGAGGCAGAGGGCACATTACTGGGGGGGCAGAGGGCACATTACTGGGGGGGGCAGAGGGCACATTACTGGGGGGGGAGGCAGAGTGCACAATACTGGGGGGGAGGCAGAGGGCACATTACTGGGGGGGAGGCAGAGGGCACATTACTGGGGGGGAGGCAGAGGGCACATTACTGGGGGGGAGGCAGAGGGCACATTACTGGGGGGGGCAGAGGGCACATTACTGGGGGGGAGGCAGAGGGCACATTACTTGGGGGAGGCAGAGGGCACATTACGGGGGGGGAGGCAGAGGGCACAATACTGGGGGGGCAGAGTGCACATTACTGGGGGGGGGCAGAGGGCACATTACTGGGGGGGAGGCAGAGGGCACATTACTGGGGGGGAGGCAGAGGGCACATTACTGGGGGGGAGGCAGAGAACACATTACTGGGGGGGAGGCAGAGTGCACATTACTGGGGGGGGGCAGAGGGCACATTACTGGGGGGGAGGCAGAGGGCACATTACTGGGGGGGGGCAGAGGGCACATTACTGGGGGGGAGGCAGAGTGCACATTACTGGGGGGGAGGCAGAGGGCACATTACTGGGGGGGAGGCAGAGGGCACATTACTGGGGGGGAGGCAGAGTGCACATTACTGGGGGGGGGCAGAGGGCACATTACTGGGGGGGAGGCAGAGGGCACATTACTTGGGGGGGGAGGCAGAGGGCACATTACTGGGGGGGAGGCAGAGTGCACATTACTGGGGGGGGGCAGAGGGCACATTACTGGGGGGGAGGCAGAGGGCACATTACTGGGGGGGGGCAGAGGGCACATTACTGGGGGGGAGGCAGAGTGCACATTACTGGGGGGGAGGCAGAGGGCACATTACTGGGGGGGAGGCAGGGGGCACATTACTGGGGGGGAGGCAGAGTGCACATTACTGGGGGGGGCAGAGGGCACATTACTGGGGGGGAGGCAGAGGGCACATTACTGTGGGGGGCAGAGGGCACATTACTGGGGGGGGCAGAGGGCACATTACTGGGGGGGAGGCAGAGGGCACGTTACTGGGGGGGAGGCAGAGGGCACATTACTGGGGGGGAGGCAGAGGGCACATTACTGGGGGGGAGGCAGAGGGCACATTACTGGGGGGGGCAGAGGGCACATTACAGGGGGGGAGGCAGAGGGCACATTACTGGGGGGGAGGCAGAGTGCACATTACTGGGGGGGAGGCAGAGTGCACATTACTGGGGGGGAGGCAGAGGGCACATTACTGGGGGGGAGGCAGAGTGCACATTACTGGGGGGGAGGCAGAGGGCACATTACTGGGGGGGAGGCAGAGGGCACATTACTGGGGGGGGGCAGAGGGCACATTACAGGGGGGGAGGCAGAGGGCACATTACTGGGGGGAGGCAGAGTGCACATTACTGGGGGGGAGGCAGAGTGCACATTACTGGGGGGGAGGCAGAGGGCACATTACAGGGGGGGAGGCAGAGGGCACATTACTGGGGGGGAGGCAGAGTGCACATTACTGGGGGGGAGGCAGAGTGCACATTACTGGGGGGGAGGCAGAGGGCACATTACTGGGGGGGAGGCAGAGTGCACATTACTGGGGGGGAGGCAGAGTGCACATTACTGGGGGGGAGGCAGAGGGCACATTACTGGGGGGGCAGAGGGCACATTACTGGGGGGGGCAGAGGGCACATTACTGGGGGGGGAGGCAGAGTGCACAATACTGGGGGGGAGGCAGAGGGCACATTACTGGGGGGGAGGCAGAGGGCACATTACTGGGGGGGAGGCAGAGGGCACATTACTGGGGGGGAGGCAGAGGGCACATTACTGGGGGGGGCAGAGGGCACATTACTGGGGGGGAGGCAGAGGGCACATTACTTGGGGGAGGCAGAGGGCACATTACGGGGGGGGAGGCAGAGGGCACAATACTGGGGGGGCAGAGTGCACATTACTGGGGGGGGGCAGAGGGCACATTACTGGGGGGGAGGCAGAGGGCACATTACTGGGGGGGAGGCAGAGGGCACATTACTGGGGGGGAGGCAGAGAACACATTACTGGGGGGGAGGCAGAGTGCACATTACTGGGGGGGGGCAGAGGGCACATTACTGGGGGGGAGGCAGAGGGCACATTACTGGGGGGGGGCAGAGGGCACATTACTGGGGGGGAGGCAGAGTGCACATTACTGGGGGGGAGGCAGAGGGCACATTACTGGGGGGGAGGCAGAGGGCACATTACTGGGGGGGAGGCAGAGTGCACATTACTGGGGGGGGGCAGAGTGCACATTACTGGGGGGGGGCAGAGGGCACATTACTGGGGGGGAGGCAGAGGGCACATTACTTGGGGGGGGAGGCAGAGGGCACATTACTGGGGGGGAGGCAGAGTGCACATTACTGGGGGGGGGCAGAGGGCACATTACTGGGGGGGAGGCAGAGGGCACATTACTGGGGGGGGGCAGAGGGCACATTACTGGGGGGGAGGCAGAGTGCACATTACTGGGGGGGAGGCAGAGGGCACATTACTGGGGGGGAGGCAGGGGGCACATTACTGGGGGGGAGGCAGAGTGCACATTACTGGGGGGGGGCAGAGGGCACATTACTGGGGGGGAGGCAGAGGGCACATTACTGTGGGGGGCAGAGGGCACATTACTGGGGGGGGGCAGAGGGCACATTACTGGGGGGGAGGCAGAGGGCACGTTACTGGGGGGGAGGCAGAGGGCACATTACTGGGGGGGAGGCAGAGGGCACATTACTGGGGGGGAGGCAGAGGGCACATTACTGGGGGGGGGCAGAGGGCACATTACAGGGGGGGAGGCAGAGGGCACATTACTGGGGGGGAGGCAGAGTGCACATTACTGGGGGGGAGGCAGAGTGCACATTACTGGGGGGGAGGCAGAGGGCACATTACTGGGGGGGAGGCAGAGTGCACATTACTGGGGGGGAGGCAGAGGGCACATTACTGGGGGGGAGGCAGAGGGCACATTACTGGGGGGGGGCAGAGGGCACATTACAGGGGGGGAGGCAGAGGGCACATTACTGGGGGGGAGGCAGAGTGCACATTACTGGGGGGGAGGCAGAGTGCACATTACTGGGGGGGAGGCAGAGGGCACATTACAGGGGGGGAGGCAGAGGGCACATTACTGGGGGGGAGGCAGAGTGCACATTACTGGGGGGGAGGCAGAGTGCACATTACTGGGGGGGAGGCAGAGGGCACATTACTGGGGGGGAGGCAGAGTGCACATTACTGGGGGGGAGGCAGAGTGCACATTACTGGGGGGGAGGCAGAGGGCATGTAAAGGGGTGTGAATACCCCCCTCCCCCGTGTACAGTATATATGTATATTACATGATATCTTCCTCTCTCTGACTTGTAGATATTCCCTGCAGTGTCTGACACCAGATGGAGAGGTGATCGCCCTAATCCGGGTCACGCGTTCCTCTTACCGTTCGCTTCTTGTTTGTACAGATTTGTTTTCGTGTTCCTGACATGTCACGTTCCCCCAGCACTTGGTATCTGGTTAGCAATTAGCTTTATCCTGGGCTGTTCCAGGTGATCTGAGGTCATCAAGGGTCATTGCCAGAGCACAGGAGGACAGGAGGAGGCTGCGGGACAGGAGGAGGCTGCGGGAACAGGAGGAGGTTGCGGGAACAGGAGGAGGCTGCGGGAACAGGAGGAGGCTGGGGGAACAGGAGGAGGCTGGGGGAACAGGAGGAGGCTGCGGGAACAGGAGGAGGCTGCGGGAACAGGAGGAGGTTGCGGGAACAGGAGGAGGCTGGGGGAAAAGGAGGAGGCTGGGGGAACAGGAGGAGGCTGGGGGAAAAGGAGGAGGCTGGGGGAAAAGGAGGAGGCTGGGGGAAAAGGAGGAGGCTGGGGGAACAGGAGGAGGCAGCGGGAACAGGAGGAGGCTGCCGGGGGACGCGGGAGGAGGCTGCCGGGGGACGCGGGAGGAGGCTGCCGGGGGACGCGGGAGGAGGCTGCCGGGGGACGCGGGAGGAGGCTGCCGGGGGACGCGGGAGGAGGCTGCCGGGGGACGCGGGAGGAGGCTGCCGGGGGACTCGGGAGGAGGCTGCCGGGGGACGCGGGAGGAGGCTGCCGGGGGACGCGGGAGGAGGCTGCCGGGGGACGCGGGAGGAGGCTGCCGGGGACAGGAGGAGGCTGCCGGGGGACAGGAGGAGGCAAGGGGGACAGGAGGAGGCAAGGGGGACAGGAGGAGGCAGGGGGACAGGAGGCTGCCAGGGGACACAGGAGGAGGTTGAGGGGGACAAGAGGAGGTTGAGGGGGACAAGAGGAGGCTGAGGGGGACAGGAGGAGGCTGAGGGGGACAGGAGGAGGCTGAGGGGGACAGGAGGAGGCTGGGGGACAGGAGGAGGCTGGGGGATAGGAGGGCTCAGGAGGAGGCTGGAGGGACAGGAGGAGGCTGGGGGACAGGAGGAGGCTGGGGGAACAGGAGGAGGCTGGAAGCTACAGGATGAGGCTGGAGGACAGGAGGATACTGGGGGGACAGGAGGATACTGGGGGGGACAGGAGGGCACAGGAGGAGGCTGGAGCACAGGAGGGCACAGGAGGAGGCTAGAGCACAGGAGGGCACAGGAGGAGGCTGGAGCACAGGAGGAGGCTGTGGGGACAAGTGGAGGCTGCCGGACAGGAGGAGGCTGGGGGACAGGAGGAGGCTGGGGGACAGGAGAAGGCTGGAGCAGAGGAGGAGGCTGGAGGAGAGAAGGGCACAGGAGGAGGCTGGGGGGACAAGAGGAGGCTGACGGACAGGAGGAGGCTGGGGGACAGGAGGAGGAGGCTGGAGCACAGGAGGAGGCTGGGGCAGGGGAATGCTGGGGAACAGGAGGGCAAGGGAGGAGGCTGGGGGGGCAGGAGGCTACAGGAGCAGGCTGGGGGGGGCAGGAGGGCACAGGAGATGGCTGAAGGACAGGAGGATACTGGGGAGACAGGAGGATACTGGGGGGGACAGGAGGGCACAGGAGGAGGCTGGAGCACAGGAGGGCGCAGGAGGAGGCTGGGGGACAGGAGGAGGCTGGAGGAGAGAAGGGCACAGGAGGAGGCTGGGGGGACAAGAGGAGGCTGCCGGACAGTAGGAGGCTGGGGGACAGGAGGAGGAGGCTGGGGCAGGGGAAGGCTGGGGGACAGGAGGGCAAGGGAGGAGGCTGGGGGACAGGTGAAGGCTGGGGGACAGGAGGCTGGAGGACAGGTGATGGATCACAGCGCGCATGCTCCGGATCATAGTGCACATGCTCTAGTTCATACGGCATATGTTCCGGATCACAGTGCGCATGCTCCGGATCATAGTGCACATGCTCTAGTTCATACAGCATATGCTCCGGATCATAGTGCACATGCTCTAGTTCATACTGTATATGTTCCGGATCACAGGGCGCATGCTCTAGTTCATACTGTATATGTTACGGATCATAGTGCACATGCTCTTGTTCATACTGTATATGTTACGGATCATAGTGCACATGCTCTTGTTCATACTGCATATGTTACGGATCATAGTGCACATGCTCTAGTTCATACTGAATATGCTCCGGGTCACAGTGCGCATGCTCCTGATTACAGTGCGCATGCTCTAGTTCATACTGCATATGCTACGGATCACAGGGCGCATGCTCTAGTTCATACGGCATATGCACCGGATCATAGTGCACATGCTCTAGTTCATACAGCATATGCTCCGGATCATAGTGCACATGCTCTAGTTCATACTGTATATGTTCCGGATCACAGGGCGCATGCTCTAGTTCATACTGTATATGTTACGGATCATAGTGCACATGCTCTTGTTCATACTGTATATGTTACGGATCATAGTGCACATGCTCTTGTTCATACTGCATATGTTACGGATCATAGTGCACATGCTCTAGTTCATACTGAATATGCTCCGGGTCACAGTGCGCATGCTCCTGATTACAGTGCGCATGCTCTAGTTCATACTGCATATGCTACGGATCACAGGGCGCATGCTCTAGTTCATACGGCATATGCACCGGATCATAGTGCACATGCTCTAGTTCATACAGCATATGCTCCGGATCATAGTGCACATGCTCTAGTTCATACTGTATATGTTCCGGATCACAGGGCGCATGCTCTAGTTCATACTGTATATGTTACGGATCATAGTGCACATGCTCTTGTTCATACTGTATATGTTACGGATCATAGTGCACATGCTCTTGTTCATACTGCATATGTTACGGATCATAGTGCACATGCTCTAGTTCATACTGAATATGCTCCGGGTCACAGTGCGCATGCTCCTGATTACAGTGCGCATGCTCTAGTTCATACTGCATATGCTACGGATCACAGTGCGCATGCTCTAGTTCATACTGAATATGCTCCGGGTCACAGTGCGCATGCTCTAGTTCATACAGCATATGCTCCTGATTACAGTGCGCATGCTCTAGTTCATACTGCATATGCTGCGGATCACAGGGCGCATGCTCTAGTTCATACGGCATATGCTCCGGATCACAGGGCGCATGCTCTAGTTCATACGGCATATGCTCCGGATCACAGGGCGCATGCTCTAGTTCATACTGCATATGTTAGGGATCACAGTGCGCATGCTCCGGATCATAGTGCGCATGCTCTAGTTCATACAGCATATGCTCCGGATCACAGTGTGCATGCTCTAGTTTATACTGCATATGTTCCGGATCACAGTGCGCATGCTCCGGATCATAGTGCGCATGCTCTAGTTCATACTGCATATGCTCCGGATCATAGTGCACATGCTCTAGTTCATACAGTATATGCTCCGGATCACAGTGTGCATGCTCCGGATCATAGTGCGCATGCTCTAGTTCATACTGCATATGCTCCGGATCACAGGGCGCATGCTCTAGTTCATACAGTATATGCTCCGGATCACAGTGTGCATGCTCCGGATCATAGTGCGCATGCTCTAGTTCATACAGTATATGCTCCGGATCACAGTGCGCATGCTCTAGTTCATACAGTATATGCTCCGGATCACAGTGCGCATGCTCTAGTTCATACTGCATATGCTCCGGATCACAGGGCGCATGCTCTAGTTCATACAGTATATGCTCCGGATCACAGTGTGCATGCTCCGGATCATAGTGCGCATGCTCTAGTTCATACTGCATATGCTCCGGATCACAGGGCGCATGCTCTAGTTCATACAGTATATGCTCCGGATCATAGTGCGCATGCTCTAGTTCATACAGTATATGCTCCGGATCACAGTGTGCATGCTCTAGTTCATACAGTATATGCTCCGGATCACAGTGCGCATGCTCCGGATTACAATGTGTAGATACATAATTTTGACTTCATAGGTAAAAATCTGAAAACATGTTCCTGTAACTCTAGGTAGTTCTATATTATAGGGAACAGGACACGCTACACCCCAAAAGCAGCCGCAGGATTTGTCTATTCTGTAACTTTGCTCTTTCTATACATAGAAGCCGTAATCTGGTCACTGGAGCCCCCAAACCATGCACCAGATACAATACAAGATGGAGACATTTTGGGATCGGTGTGGAACCTCTTTGGTCCAGGACAAGCTGAATCCTTTTAGAATTTTACTAAAATGTGACAATCTTGACAAATTTAGGCAGAATGGAAACTATAGAAACTTAAACTTAAAGGAAATCTCCCATCAGACTCCTGATAACCGGGGACATCCCTCATAGATCCGGCACCGGGACTGTGGGATCTTCTTCTGTGCGATATCCATGGTCTCCTTCCTACCAAAATCATTTCTTGTGCCAACGATCTGCATCAACCCACAATGGGGGGATTATTAACCCTTACATGGCAGAAAACAGGCATAAAAGCGCAGAGCTGGGACTCTCCATCCTCTACGCCAGACGGGCCGGGAGAGGGCATTGCTGGGGCGCGCAGTGGGCTCACACGGCATCGTACTCCGGGGCGGCATCGTACTCCGGGGCGGCATCGTACTCCGGGGCGGCATCGTACTCCGGGGCGGCATCGTACTCCGGGGCGGCATCGTACTCCGGGGCGGCATTGTACTCCGGGGCGGCATTGTACTCCAGGGCGGCATCGTTTGCTGCTGCACTTAGCGTATGATAAATGAGCCCCTATATGTTACGTATCGGTTCCCCCATTACTCCTCTGGTTCCGCACCATCTGGACCATGGACTCTAGGGAGAGGTTTTGTAGTGAAATCCTAAGAATCCACGGACTGCACCATAAATCTCTCTCCAAGCTCCGGGATACAATAAAACATGTCAGTCCTTTCCCAGGTCCAAGCAGGAACCAAATGTTTTGCTCCAGACTGAATGGACGAGGCGATTCCTTCTCATCCCGTGGGAATCACATATTTCCATCGTCTGCACTTCCAGAAGTTGTGAATCATAAATCAGCGCGGCCTCTCAGATATCCGGGAATCCAATGTCCTCGTGCGCTGGGAAAACATTTGTGGGTTTTTAAGTTGTAGAGAGGAAAAATGCGTAAATGAGCGACCGGACGAAAGATGTTTACCCAAGTGCTACAAAAATAGCACCCGTAATCAGCGGGGACTGGGGCGGTGCGCAACATGTGACCCCGTCCTATATAACCTGTTACTGCCGTGTGACCCCGTCCTATATAACCTGTTACTGCCGTGTGACCTCGTCCTATATAACAGTAATGTGATGGAGATTGTACATAGTGTCCTATCTGCAGGCAGCATGTTATAGAGCAGGAGGAGCTGAGCAGATTGTACATAGTGTCCTATCTGCAGGCAGCATGTTATAGAGCAGGAGGAGCTGAGCAGATTGTACATAGTGTCCTATCTGCATGCAGCATGTTATAGAGCAGGAGGAGCTGAGCACATTGTACATAGTGTCCTATCTGCAGGCAGCATGTTATAGAGCAGGGGGAGCTGAGCAGATTGTACATAGTGTCCTATCTGCAGGCAGCATGTTATAGAGCAGGAGGAGCTGAGCACATTGTACATAGTGTCCTATCTGCAGGCAGCATGTTATAGAGCAGGAGGAGCTGAGCAGATTGTACATAGTGACCTATCTGCAGGCAGCATGTTATAGAGCAGGAGGAGCTGAGCAGATTGTACATAGTGACCTATCTGCAGGCAGCATGTTATAGAGCAGGAGGAGCTGAGCACATTGTACATAGTGACCTATCTGCAGGCAGCATGTTATAGAGCAGGAGGAGCTGAGCAGATTGTACATAGTGTCCTATCTGCAGGCAGCATGCTATAGAGCAGGAGGAGCTAAACACATTGTACATAGTGACCTATCTGCAGGCAGCATGTTATAGAGCAGGAGGAGCTGAGCACATTGTATATAGTGTCCTATCTGCAGGAGGCATGTTATAGAGCAGGAGGAGCTGAGCACATTGTACATAGTGTCCTATCTGCAGGCAGCATGTTATAGAGCAGGAGGAGCTGAACAAATTGTACATAGTGTCCTATCTGCAGGCAGCATGTTATAGAGCAGGAGGAGCTGAGCAGCTTGTACATAGTGTCCTATCTGCAGCCAGCATGTTATAGAGCAGGAGGAGCTGAGCACATTGTACATAGTGTCCTATCTGCAGGCAGCATGTTATAGAGCAGGAGGAGCTGAGCACATTGTACATTGTGTCCTATCTGCAGGCAGCATGTTATAGAGCAGGAGCAGCTGAGCAGATTGTACATAGTGTCCTATCTGCAGGCAGCATGTTATAGAGCAGGAGCAGCTGAGCAGATTGTACATAATGTCCTATCTGCAGGCAGCATGTTATAGAGCAGGAGGAGCTGAGCAGATTGTACATAGTGTCCTATCTGCAGGCAGCATGTTATAGAGCAGGATGAGATGAGCACATTGTACATTGTGTCCTATCTGCAGGCAGCATGTTATAGAGCAGGGGGAGCTGAGCAGATTGTACATAGTGTCCTATCTGCAGGCAGCATGTTATAGAGCAGGAGGAGCTGAGTAGAATGTACATAGTGTCCTATCTGCAGGCTGCATGTTATAGAGCAGGAGGAGCTGAGCACATTGTACATAGTGTCCTATCTGCAGGCAGCATGTTATAGAGCAGGAGGAGCTGAGTAGAATGTACATAGTGTCCTATCTGCAGGCTGCATGTTATAGAGCAGGAGGAGCTGAGCACAGTGTACATAGTGTCCTATCTGCAGGCATCATGTTATAGAGCAGGAGGAGCTGAGCAGATTGTACACAGTGTCCTATCTGCAGGCAGGATGTTATAGAGCAGGAGGAGCTGAGCAGATTGTACATAGTGTCCTATCTGCAGGCAGCATGTTATAGAGCAGGAGGAGCTGAGCACATTGTACATAGTGTCCTATCTGCAGGCAGCATGTTATAGAGCAGGAGGAGCTGAGCAGATTGTACATAGTGTCCTATCTGCAGGCAGCATGTTATAGAGCAGGATGAGCTGAGCAGACTGTACATAGTGTCCTATCTGCAGGCAGCATGTAATAGAGCAGGATGAGCTGAGCAGATTGTACATAGTGTCCTATCTGCAGGCAGCATGTTATAGAGCAGGGGGAGATGAGCAGATTGAACATAGTGTCCTATCTGCAGGCAGTATGTTATAGAACAGGAGGAGCTGAGCAGATTGTACATAGCGTCCTATCTGCAGGCAGCATGTTATAGAGCAGGAGGAGCTGAGCAGATTGTACATAGTGTCCTATCTGCAGGAGGCATGTTATAGAACAGGAGGAGCTGAGCACATTGTATATAGTGTCCTATCTGCAGGCAGCATGTTATAGAGCAGGAGGAGCTGAGCAGATTGTACATAGTGTCCTATCTGCAGGAGGCATGTAACAGAGCAGGAGGAGCTGAGCAGATTGAACATAGTGTCCTATCTGCAGGCAGCATGTTATAGAGCAGGAGGAGCTGAGCACATTGTACATGGTGTCCTATCTGCAGGCAGCATGTTATAGAGCAGAGGAGCAGAGGAGATTGTACATAGTGTCCTATCTGCAGACAGCATGTTATAGAACAGGAGGAGCTGAGCAGATTGTACATAGTGTCCTATCTGCAGGCAGCATGTTATAGAGCAGGAGGAGCTGAGCAGATTGTACATAGTGTCCTATCTGCAGGCAGCATGTTATAGAGCAGGAGGAGCTGAGCAGATTGTACATAGTGTCCTATCTGCAGGCAGCATGTAATAGAGCAGGAGGAGCTGAGCGCATTGTACATAGTGTCCTATCTGCAGGCAGCGCGTTATAGAGCAGGAGGAGCTGAGCATATTGTACATAGTGTCCTATCTGCAGGCAGCATGTTATAGAGCAGGAGGAGCTGAGCAGCTTGTACATAGTGTCCTATCTGCAGCCAGCATGTTATAGAGCAGGAGGAGCTGAGCACATTGTACATAGTGTCCTATCTGCAGGCAGCATGTTATAGAGCAGGAGGAGCTGAGCACATTGTACATTGTGTCCTATCTGCAGGCAGCATGTTATAGAGCAGGAGCAGCTGAGCAGATTGTACATAGTGTCCTATCTGCAGGCAGCATGTTATAGAGCAGGAGCAGCTGAGCAGATTGTACATAATGTCCTATCTGCAGGCAGCATGTTATAGAGCAGGAGGAGCTGAGCAGATTGTACATAGTGTCCTATCTGCAGGCAGCATGTTATAGAGCAGGATGAGATGAGCACATTGTACATTGTGTCCTATCTGCAGGCAGCATGTTATAGAGCAGGGGGAGCTGAGCAGATTGTACATAGTGTCCTATCTGCAGGCAGCATGTTATAGAGCAGGAGGAGCTGAGTAGAATGTACATAGTGTCCTATCTGCAGGCTGCATGTTATAGAGCAGGAGGAGCTGAGCACATTGTACATAGTGTCCTATCTGCAGGCAGCATGTTATAGAGCAGGAGGGGCTGAGCACATTGTACATAGTGTCCTATCTGCAGGCAGCATGTTATAGAGCAGGAGGAGCTGAGTAGAATGTACATAGTGTCCTATCTGCAGGCTGCATGTTATAGAGCAGGAGGAGCTGAGCACAGTGTACATAGTGTCCTATCTGCAGGCATCATGTTATAGAGCAGGAGGAGCTGAGCACATTGTACACAGTGTCCTATCTGCAGGCAGGATGTTATAGAGCAGGAGGAGCTGAGCAGATTGTACATAGTGTCCTATCTGCAGGCAGCATGTTATAGAGCAGGAGGAGCTGAGCACATTGTACATAGTGTCCTATCTGCAGGCAGCATGTTATAGAGCAGGATGAGCTGAGCAGACTGTACATAGTGTCCTATCTGCAGGCAGCATGTAATAGAGCAGGAGGAGCTGAGCAGATTGTACATAGTGTCCTATCTGCAGGCAGCATGTTATAGAGCAGGGGGAGATGAGCAGATTGAACATAGTGTCCTATCTGCAGGCAGTATGTTATAGAACAGGAGGAGCTGAGCAGATTGTACATAGCGTCCTATCTGCAGGCAGCATGTTATAGAGCAGGAGGAGCTGAGCAGATTGTACATAGTGTCCTATCTGCAGGAGGCATGTTATAGAGCAGGAGGAGCTGAGCAGATTGTACATAGTGTCCTATCTGCAGGAGGCATGTAACAGAGCAGGAGGAGCTGAGCAGATTGAACATAGTGTCCTATCTGCAGGCAGCATGTTATAGAGCAGGAGGAGCTGAGCACATTGTACATGGTGTCCTATCTGCAGGCAGCATGTTATAGAGCAGAGGAGCAGAGGAGATTGTACATAGTGTCCTATCTGCAGACAGCATGTTATAGAACAGGAGGAGCTGAGCAGATTGTACATAGTGTCCTATCTGCAGACAGCATGTTATAGAGCAGGAGGAGCTGAGCAGATTGTACATAGTGTCCTATCTGCAGGCAGCATGTAATAGAGCAGGAGGAGCTGAGCGCATTGGACATAGTGTCCTATCTGCAGCCAGCATGTTATAGAGCAGGAGGAGCTGAGCACATTGTACATAGTGTCCTATCTGCAGGCAGCATGTTATAGAGCAGGAGGAGCTGAGCACATTGTACATTGTGTCCTATCTGCAGGCAGCATGTTATAGAGCAGGAGCAGCTGAGCAGATTGTACATAGTGTCCTATCTGCAGGCAGCATGTTATAGAGCAGGAGCAGCTGAGCAGATTGTACATAATGTCCTATCTGCAGGCAGCATGTTATAGAGCAGGAGGAGCTGAGCAGATTGTACATAGTGTCCTATCTGCAGGCAGCATGTTATAGAGCAGGATGAGATGAGCAGATTGTACATAGTGTCCTATCTGCAGGCAGCATGTTATAGAGCAGGAGGAGCTGAGCAGATTGTACATAGTGTCCTATCTGCAGGCAGCATGTTATAGAGCAGGAGGAGCTGAGCAGATTGTACATTGTGTCCTATCTGCAGGCAGCATGTTATAGAGCAGGGGGAGCTGAGCAGATTGTACATAGTGTCCTATCTGCAGGCAGCATGTTATAGAGCAGGAGGAGCTGAGTAGAATGTACATAGTGTCCTATCTGCAGGCTGCATGTTATAGAGCAGGAGGAGCTGAGCACATTGTACATAGTGTCCTATCTGCAGGCAGCATGTTATAGAGCAGGAGGGGCTGAGCACATTGTACATAGTGTCCTATCTGCAGGCAGCATGTTATAGAGCAGGAGGAGCTGAGTAGAATGTAAATAGTGTCCTATCTGCAGGCTGCATGTTATAGAGCAGGAGGAGCTGAGCACAGTGTACATAGTGTCCTATCTGCAGGCATCATGTTATAGAGCAGGAGGAGCTGAGCACATTGTACACAGTGTCCTATCTGCAGGCAGGATGTTATAGAGCAGGAGGAGCTGAGCAGATTGTACATAGTGTCCTATCTGCAGGCAGCATGTTATAGAGCAGGAGGAGCTGAGCACATTGTACATAGTGTCCTATCTGCAGGCAGCATGTTATAGAGCAGGAGGAGCTGAGCAGATTGTACATAGTGTCCTATCTGCAGGCAGCATGTTATAGAGCAGGATGAGCTGAGCAGACTGTACATAGTGTCCTATCTGCAGGCAGCATGTAATAGAGCAGGAGGAGCTGAGCAGATTGTACATAGTGTCCTATCTGCAGGCAGCATGTTATAGAGCAGGGGGAGATGAGCAGATTGAACATAGTGTCCTATCTGCAGGCAGTATGTTATAGAACAGGAGGAGCTGAACAGATTGTACATAGCGTCCTATCTGCAGGCAGCATGTTATAGAGCAGGAGGAGCTGAGCAGATTGTACATAGTGTCCTATCTGCAGGAGGCATGTTATAGAGCAGGAGGAGCTGAGCAGATTGTACATAGTGTCCTATCTGCAGGAGGCATGTAACAGAGCAGGAGGAGCTGAGCAGATTGAACATAGTGTCCTATCTGCAGGCAGCATGTTATAGAGCAGGAGGAGCTGAGCACATTGTACATGGTGTCCTATCTGCAGGCAGCATGTTATAGAGCAGGAGGAGCTGAGCAGATTGTACATAGTGTCCTATCTGCAGGCAGCATGTTATAGAGCAGGAGGAACAGAGCAGATTGTACATTGTGTCCTATCTGCAGGCAGCATGTTATAGAGCAGGAGGAGCTGAGCAGATTGTACATAGTGTCCTATCTGCAGGCAGCATGTTATAGAGCAGGAGGAACAGAGCAGATTGTACATTGTGTCCTATCTGCAGGCAGCATGTTATAGAGCAGAGGAGCAGAGGAGATTGTACATAGTGTCCTATCTGCAGACAGCATGTTATAGAACAGGAGGAGCTGAGCAGATTGTACATAGTGTCCTATCTGCAGGCAGCATGTTATAGAGCAGGATGAGATGAGCAGATTGTACATAGTGTCCTATCTGCAGGCAGCATGTAATAGAGCAGGAGGAGCTGAGCGCATTGTACATAGTGTCCTATCTGCAGGCAGCGCGTTATAGAGCAGGAGGAGCTGAGCAGATTGTACATAGTGTCCTATCTGCAGGCAGCATGTTATAGAGCAGGAAGAGCTGAGCAGATTGTACATAGTGTCCTATCTGCAGGCAGCATGTAATAGAGCAGGAGGAGCTGAGCGCATTGTACATAGTGTCCTATCTGCAGGCAGCGCGTTATAGAGCAGGAGGAGCTGAGCAGATTGTACATAGTGTCCTATCTGCAGGCAGCATGTTATAGAGCAGGAGGAGCTGAGCAGATTGTACATAGTGTCCTATCTGCACACAGCATGTTATAGAGCAGGAGGAGCTGAGCAGATTGTACATAGTGTCCTATCTGCAGGCAGCATGTTATAGAGCAGGGGGAGCTGAGCAGATTGTACGTAGTGTCCTATCTGCAGGCAGCATGTGTTAGAGCAGGAGTAGCTGAGCAGATTATACATAGTGTCCTATCTGCAGGCAGCATGTTATAGAGCAGGGGGGGCTGAGCACATTGTACATAGTGTCCTATCTGCAGGCAGCATGTGTTAGAGCAGGAGTAGCTGAGCAGATTGTACATAGTGTCCTATCTGCAGGCAGCATGTTATAGAGCAGGAGGAGCTGAGCACCTTGTACATAGTGTCCTATCTGCAGGCAGCATGTTATAGAGCAGGAGGAGCTGAGCACATTGTACATAGTGTCCTATCTGCATGCAGCATGTTATAGAGCAGGAGGAGCTGAGCAGATTGTACATAGTGTCCTATCTGCAGGCAGCATGTTATAGAGCAGGAGGAGCTGAGCAGATTGTACATAGTGTCCTATCTGCATGCAGCATGTTATAGAGCAGGAGGAGCTGAGCAGATTGTACATAATGTCCTATCTGCAGGCAGCATGTTATAGAGCAGGAGGAGCTGAGCAGATTGTACATAGTGTCCTATCTGCAGGCAGCAGGTTATAGAGCAGGAGGAGCTGAGCAGATTGTACATAGTGTCCTATCTGCAGACAGCATGTTATAGAGCAGGAGGAGATGAGCAGATTGTACATAGTGTCCTATCTGCAGGCAGCATGTTATAGAGCAGGAGGAGCTGAGCAGATTGTACATAGTGTCCTATCTGCAGGCAGCATGTTATAGAGCAGGGGGAGCTGAGCAGATTGTACATAGTGTCCTATCTGCAGGCAGCATGTGTTAGAGCAGGAGTAGCTGAGTAGATTATACATAGTGTCCTATCTGCAGGCAGCATGTTATAGAGCAGGAAGAGCTATGCAGATTGTACATAGTGTCCTATCTGCAGGCAGCAGGTTATAGAGCAGGAGGAGCTGAGCACATTGTACATAGTGTCCTATCTGCAGACAGCATGTTATAGAGCAGGGGGAGCTGAGCAGATTGTACATAGTGTCCTATCTGCAGGCAGCATGTTATAGAGCAGGAGGAGCTGAGCAGATTGTACATAGTGTCCTATCTGCAGGCAGCATGTTATAGAGCAGGAGGAGCTGAGCAGATTGTACATAGTGTCCTATCTGCAGGCAGCATGTTATTGAGCAGTAGGAGCTGAGTAGATGGTACACAGTGTTCTATCTGCAGGCAGCATGTTATAGAGCAGGAGGAGCTGAGCACATTGTATATAGTGTCCTATCTGCAGGCAGTATGTTATAGAACAGGAGGAGCTGAGCAGATTGTACATAGCGTCCTATCTGCAGGCAGCATGTTATAGAGCAGGAGGAGCTGAGCAGATTGTACATAGTGTCCTATCTGCAGGAGGCATGTTATAGAGCAGGAGGAGCTGAGCAGATTGTACATAGTGTCCTATCTGCAGGAGGCATGTAACAGAGCAGGAGGAGCTGAGCAGATTGAACATAGTGTCCTATCTGCAGGCAGCATGTTATAGAGCAGGAGGAGCTGAGCACATTGTACATGGTGTCCTATCTGCAGGCAGCATGTTATAGAGCAGAGGAGCAGAGGAGATTGTACATAGTGTCCTATCTGCAGACAGCATGTTATAGAACAGGAGGAGCTGAGCAGATTGTACATAGTGTCCTATCTGCAGGCAGCATGTTATAGAGCAGGAGGAGCTGAGCAGATTGTACATAGTGTCCTATCTGCAGGCAGCATGTAATAGAGCAGGAGGAGCTGAGCGCATTGTACATAGTGTCCTATCTGCAGGCAGCGCGTTATAGAGCAGGAGGAGCTGAGCAGATTGTACATAGTGTCCTATCTGCAGGCAGCATGTTATAGAGCAGGAAGAGCTGAGCAGATTGTACATAGTGTCCTATCTGCAGGCAGCATGTAATAGAGCAGGAGGAGCTGAGCGCATTGTACATAGTGTCCTATCTGCAGGCAGCGCGTTATAGAGCAGGAGGAGCTGAGCAGATTGTACATAGTGTCCTATCTGCAGGCAGCATGTTATAGAGCAGGAGGAGCTGAGCAGATTGTACATAGTGTCCTATCTGCACACAGCATGTTATAGAGCAGGAGGAGCTGAGCAGATTGTACGTAGTGTCCTATCTGCAGGCAGCATGTGTTAGAGCAGGAGTAGCTGAGCAGATTATACATAGTGTCCTATCTGCAGGCAGCATGTTATAGAGCAGGGGGGGCTGAGCACATTGTACATAGTGTCCTATCTGCAGGCAGCATGTGTTAGAGCAGGAGTAGCTGAGCAGATTGTACATAGTGTCCTATCTGCAGGCAGCATGTTATAGAGCAGGAGGAGCTGAGCACCTTGTACATAGTGTCCTATCTGCAGGCAGCATGTTATAGAGCAGGAGGAGCTGAGCAGATTGTACATAGTGTCCTATCTGCATGCAGCATGTTATAGAGCAGGAGGAGCTGAGCAGATTGTACATAGTGTCCTATCTGCAGGCAGCATGTTATAGAGCAGGAGGAGCTGAGCAGATTGTACATAGTGTCCTATCTGCAGGCAGCATGTTATAGAGCAGGAGGAGCTGAGCAGATTGTACATAATGTCCTATCTGCAGGCAGCATGTTATAGAGCAGGAGGAGCTGAGCAGATTGTACATAGTGTCCTATCTGCAGGCAGCAGGTTATAGAGCAGGAGGAGCTGAGCAGATTGTACATAGTGTCCTATCTGCAGACAGCATGTTATAGAGCAGGAGGAGATGAGCAGATTGTACATAGTGTCCTATCTGCAGGCAGCATGTTATAGAGCAGGAGGAGCTGAGCAGATTGTACATAGTGTCCTATCTGCAGGCAGCATGTTATAGAGCAGGGGGAGCTGAGCAGATTGTACATAGTGTCCTATCTGCAGGCAGCATGTGTTAGAGCAGGAGTAGCTGAGTAGATTATACATAGTGTCCTATCTGCAGGCAGCATGTTATAGAGCAGGAAGAGCTATGCAGATTGTACATAGTGTCCTATCTGCAGGCAGCAGGTTATAGAGCAGGAGGAGCTGAGCACATTGTACATAGTGTCCTATCTGCAGACAGCATGTTATAGAGCAGGGGGAGCTGAGCAGATTGTACATAGTGTCCTATCTGCAGGCAGCATGTTATAGAGCAGGAGGAGCTGAGCAGATTGTACATAGTGTCCTATCTGCAGGCAGCATGTTATAGAGCAGGAGGAGCTGAGCAGATTGTACATAGTGTCCTATCTGCAGGCAGCATGTTATTGAGCAGTAGGAGCTGAGTAGATGGTACACAGTGTCCTATCTGCAGGCAGCATGTTATAGAGCAGGAGGAGCTGAGCACATTGTATATAGTGTCCTATCTGCAGGCAGCATGTTATAGAGCAGTAGGAGCTGAGCAGATTGTACATAGTGTCCTATCTGCAGGCAGCATGTTATTGAGCAGTAGGAGCTGAGTAGATGGTACACAGTGTCCTATCTGCAGGCAGCATGTTATAGAGCAGGAGGAGCTGAGCACATTGTACATAGTGTCCTATCTGCAGGCAGCATGTTATAGAGCAGGAGGAGCTGAGCACATTGTACACAGTGTCCTATCTGCAGGCAGCATGTTATAGAGCAGGAGGAGCTGAGCACCTTGTACATAGTGTCCTATCTGCAGGCAGCATGTTATACAGCAGAAGGAGCTGAGCACATTGTACATAGTGTCCTATCTGCAGGTAGCATGTTATAGAGCAGGAGGAGCTGAGAACATTGTACATAGTGTCCTATCTGCAGGCAGCATGTTATAGAGCAGGAGGAGCTGAGCACATTGTACATAGTGTCCTATCTGCAGGCAGCATGTTATAGAGCAGGAGGAGCTGAGCAGATTGTACATAGTGTCCCATCTATAGGCAGCATGTTATAGAGCAGGAGGAGCTGAGCAGATTGTACATAGTGTCCTATCTGCAGGCAGCATGTTATAGAGCAGGAGGAGCTGAGCAGATTGTACATAGTGTCCTATCTGCAGGCAGCATGTTATAGAGCAGGAGGAGCTGAGCACAGTGTACATAGTGTCCCATCTATAGGCAGCATGTTATAGAGCAGGAGGAGCTGAGCAGATTGTACATAGTGTCCTATCTGCATGCAGCATGTGTTAGAGCAGGAAGACTGTGTTGCACTCCAGTGGCTCTTGAAGGATCTATGAACTTGAGTATTTACACTCTGCCTTAGAGATCCATGGGTATTGCTAGGGCACCGGTCAGGGATATAAATCTGTCCATGTGATGTGATGCAGGAGCCGTTATTATCACAGAGACTAATAGGAGATGTGTGATAATAACGGCTCCTGCACCTCCATCACATGGACAGATTCTATCCTGACAGCAAGCAGAGATCTAGAAAACCCTGAGGTATTGATACAGAAAGTACATTGGATAACTTGTCCTCACACAAACCATATCAAATATATGCTGAAAATAGAAAATCCCTTTAAGGATCTAATACATGGGTTCATATGTCCTTACAAGCTCAGGACTGGCCAGGCCTATTCATAGAGAAATTAGGACAGCTGTTACTGCACAGACCATAGAGCAGAGTATACTACATCTAGACGGACCTAAAACTGCACCTACGGGTACCTCCAGCAATAAAACGGCAAGGCCTTGGAGTTAAGCCCAATACTAACAGTTGTGCTATTACCGTAAAGATGCTAAGTTTAGTACGTGCAGAAGTGAAGCAGAGTTGTGGACGTGCAGTGTTAAAGTAGAGTTGTGGACGTGCAGCAGTGAAGCAGAGTTGTGGACGTGCAGTGATAAAGTAGAGCTGTGGACGTGCAGCAGTGAAGCAGAGTTGTGGACGTGCAGTGATAAATTAGAGCTGTGGACGTGCAGTGATAATGTAGAGCTGTGGACGTGCAGCAGTGAAGCAGAGCTGTGGACGTGCAGTGATAAAGTAGAGCTGTGGATGTGCAGCAGTGAAGTAGAGTTGTAAACGTGAAGTGATAAAGTAGAGCTGTGGATGTGCAGCAGTGAAGCAAAGTTGTGGACGTGCAGTGATAAAGTAGAGCTGTGGATGTGCAGCAGTGAAGCAGAGTTGTGGACGTGCAGTGATAAATTAGAGCTGTGGACGTGCAGTGATAATGTAGAGCTGTGGACATGCAGCAGTGAAGCAGAGCTGTGGACGTGCAGTGATAAAGTAGAGCTGTGGACGTGCAGCAGTGAAGCAGAGTTGTAAACATGCACTGATAATGTAGAGCTGTGGATGTGCAGCAGTGAAGCAAAGTTGTGGACATGCAGTGATAAAGTAGAGCTGTGGATGTACAGCAGTGAAGCAGAGTTGTGGACGTGCAGTGATAAAGTAGAGCTGTGGATGTGCAGTGATAAAGTAGAGCTGTGGACATGCAGCAGTGAAGCAGAGCTGTGGACGTGCAGTGATAAAGTAGAGCTGTGGATGTGCAGCAGTGAAGTAGAGTTGTAAACGTGAAGTGATAAAGTAGAGCTGTGGATGTGCAGCAGTGAAGTAGAGTTGTAAACGTGAAGTGATAAAGTAGAGCTGTGGACGTGCAGCAGTGAAGCAAAGTTGTGGACATGCAGTGATAAAGTAGAGCTGTGGATGTACAGCAGTGAAGCAGAGTTGTGGACGTGCAGTGATAAAGTAGAGCTGTGGATGTGCAGTGATAAAGTAGAGCTGTGGACATGCAGCAGTGAAGCAGAGCTGTGGACGTGCAGTGATAAAGTAGAGCTGTGGATGTGCAGCAGTGAAGTAGAGTTGTAAACGTGAAGTGATAAAGTAGAGCTGTGGATGTGCAGCAGTGAAGTAGAGTTGTAAACGTGAAGTGATAAAGTAGAGCTGTGGACGTGCAGCAGTGAAGCTGTGCTAGTGGAGAACTCTTAATCATTAGTCATTTCTCAGGGTCTGACTGCCAGGACACCACAGGAAATTGGGTCCTAAATTGCTCCTGCATGTGAAGTGCTAATCCATATGCACACAACCTCTACAAGACTAAATATGCATTTAGAGCAGATCCATGTACAGCCCACCTATAGTATAAGTATAAGAAATCGTGACTATTCTGTGGGGGAAGTGGGGGTGAGACTTATTTCTTCTATATGTGTCCACTATCCCTGGGATGAAGTGATTGTACCCCGAGTTATACATAGGAGCCTCCATAGCTTCTACCAGGAACATCATCACACAGCCATCATTTCTATCCCTTCTGCCTGGTTTCAGGACCTTTGGAGGGCCTTCATCATATACATCTGGGGATAAGGACTGTTCCATATGTCTGTACAGGTCTCCTATGATTTGTAAAGCTACGGAATATGATATATACAGATGATTATTATAAGGATGCAGCAGAGGGAAGATTCCGGAGCTACAATTCAGATTTCATCTCAGTTATAACAAAATACGACCAGACAAAGGAATAACATCAGGACACGGACAGGACTCGCAGGACACCGAGGAGGAAGGAGAAATGATCGAGAGCCCCAGATTCCCAATCACTGAGGTCCAGCAATTTCCCGGGGGTCCTGGGGTTCACCAGAAATGATGAATTATTTGGAGATTTAACCCTTGGAGAAGGTGAGTGTTCCCTTTCTGCTTCCATTACTTACACCTCGGTGTCCAGGACTCTGCTCACTTCTTAAAGGGAACCTGTCAGGAGGAGAGCCATTTTTAGCCCTCCCCCAGTCCCCGCAGAGCATAGCACATGCACTGCCAAAGTGTTTTTGTATAAACAATTGGTTTTACAGAAAAAAAGATGTTATATTGTACCTTTCATTAGCATCTGCAGTGTGACTAGGCAGTTGCCAAAAAGGAGGGACTGGAAAGCAGCAGTTCCCCCCCCCCCACCCTTGGGAAACATGTGACCTTTTCAAATATATGAATAACTCCCCACACTCGGGATTGGCTGTAGAGGAGCAGGGGGCGTCGCTAAGCCAGTGATGGGTGTTTTCATATATTTGAAAAGGTCACATGGAGGAGCTGTTTCCCAAGGGTGGGGGGGAACTACTCCTTTCCAGCCCCTCCCATTTGGCAACTGCCTAGTCACACAGCACATGCTAATGAAAGGTACAATATAACAGATCTTTTTTTTCTGTAAAACCTATTTTTAATACAAAAACACTGGGGGAGTGCTAAAAATGGCTCTCCTCCTGACAGGTTCCCTTTAACCTTTTTCTAGGTGACCTCCCTGGTGACCTCCAGTATAATACAGACACACAGGGGCACATGGGACCCCTGAATATTCATTGAAGGACTTTCCAGGTTTGCAGGAAAAGTCCAAGGACATTTAAATCAACCCAGTAAATCCCTTTAAGGTTTGTATTAAAAAATGATATTCTACAATACTGCAACAAAATGTACTGACAGCAGAGACATGTACACGGAGTATATTACAGGCGGTTGGGGCAGCAGCCCAGGGCCCAGGCCTTCTAGGGGGCCCCCATGGCCACATAAACTGCCCACTAAATTTTATACTTTTTATCCCTTCACCCATGAAATCCTCGCACATCTGTTCCTGTTCTCAATACACATGTACACAAGAGCCATTTGAGGACCTTTGAAGGTCCTGAAACCGCAGACTGAAAGCAGCAGAAGGGCCTCATCCTCCACTCCCCAAGAAGCGTCAAGCACCAGATGTAGGTAATAATATTCATACGGCCCAGGGGAGTCTTAAAGAGTCTTATAGTAAGCCGCAGCAGATCCTGCAGCGGGATGATATTCCTGTATATCTGATGACAGCTGCTGCGATCGCTGTGATATTATTAATCCGCCTTGCGCTGACATCTCTGTGACGTATGGATTGTATGTAATTAATGTATAGACTAGAGAAGCCTCAGCCTTTATCCGTCTCCCCGGGGGCTCCAGATGCTCCAGGGCTGGATGACAGTGTACACAGCACTGCGCAGGACACGGTAATAATATAACAGGCAGGGAGTTTGTTCTCACAGTGCTGGGGATGGAGGTTCTGATGGGTCTCCCCAGGGGGTCCAGATGCTCCTCGCCTGCTCCAGGGCTGGATGACAGTGTGCACAGCGCTGCGCAGGACATGGTAATAATATAATAGGCAGGGAGTTTGTTCTCACAGTGCTGGGGATGGAGGTTCTGATGGGTCTCCCCAGGGGGTCCAGATGCTCCTCGCCTGCTCCAGGGCTGGATGACAGTGTGCACAGCACTGCGCAGGACACGGTAATAATATAATAGGCAGGGAGTTTGTTCTCACAGTGCTGGGGATGGAGGTTCTGATGGGTCTCCCCGGGGGGTCCAGATGCTCCTCGCCTGCTCCAGGGCTGGATGACGGTGTGCACAGCGCTGCGCAGGACATAACAGGCAGGGAGTTTGTTCTCACAGTTCTGGGGATGGAGGTTCTGATGGGTCTCCCCGGGGGGTCCAGATGCTCCTCGCCTGCTCCAGGGCTGGATGACAGTGTGCACAGCACTGCGCAGGACACGGTAATAATATAATAGGCAGGGAGTTTGTTCTCACAGTGCTGGGGATGGAGGTTCTGATGGGTCTCCCCGGGGGGTCCAGATGCTCCTCGCCTGCTCCAGGGCTGGATGACAGTGTATACAGCGCTGCGCAGGACATGGTAATAATATAATAGGCAGGGAGTTTGTTCTCACAGTGCTGGGGATGGAGGTTCTGATGGGTCTCCCCGGGGGGTCCAGATGCTCCTCGCCTGCTCGCTGTGCTGGATGACAGTGTGCACAGCGCTGCACAGGACATGGTAATAATATAACAGGCAGGGAGTTTGTTCTCACAGTGCTGGGGATGGAGGTTCTGATGGGTCTCCCCGGGGGCTCCAGATGCTCCAGGGCTGGATGACAGTGTGCACAGCGCTGCGCAGGACACGGTATTAATATAACAGGCAGGGAGTTTGTTCTCACAGTGCTGGGGATGGAGGTTCTGATGGGTCTCCCCGGGGGGTCCAGATGCTCCTCGCCTGCTCCAGGGCTGGATGACAGTGTACACAGCGCTGCGCAGGACATGGTAATAATATAATAGGCAGGGAGTTTGTTCTCACAGTTCTGGGGATGGAGGTTCTGATGGGTCTCCCCGGGGGGTCCAGATGCTCCTCGCCTGCTCCAGGGCTGGATGACGGTGTGCACAGCGCTGCGCAGGACATAACAGGCAGGGAGTTTGTTCTCACAGTGCTGGGGATGGAGGTTCTGATGGGTCTCCCCGGGGGGTCCAGATGCTCCTGATCTGCTCCAGGGCTGGATGACAGTGTGCACAGCGCTGCGCAGGACATGGTAATAATATAATAGGCAGGGAGTTTGTTCTCACAGTGCTGGGGATGGAGGTTCTGATGGGTCTCCCCAGGACGGGCTGTCGGGTTTTAGCTTTTCTTCCATCACTCGATGCCAATGGTCGTCTTGATGGCCAATGATTTGTGCTGTACATCCAGTCACTGGACTCAGCAGTCATGTCTGTTACTATTACTGCTGAGACCAGTGACTGAGGATGTTGGTCATCACCTATCAATCAGACATACAATGGCCGCCATGTACTGCCCAGGCTCAGGAGCATTGCTATGGCCGGCGGTGGACAAGGTGTCCCTTCCAGCAGTGGACTATAATATTGGCGGTAGCCCGGGGGCCCAAGCCTTCCAGGGGGCCCAAAGCCACTGAAATCCAGATTTTATACTTAAAAGGGACTGCACTGAACTCCTCATGCGTCTGGTCCTGCTCTCAATACACAAGCCCTTTCAGGACCTTTTAAGGTCCACCAAAGGTCCCGAAACCACTGAATGCAGCAGTAGAGACACGTCCTCCATTCCCCATGAAACTGATTCTAGTCCCAGATGTAGGAAGTGACCCCAGACATGTAGGGGCCACAATATTCCTACAGCCCAGGGCCGGGACAGTCTTATCCACCCCTGGCCTCTTCCTGGACCCCATGGAATCAGGAGTGGGAACTTCAGAAATTTGTGATAAAATGAAGGACAATGTTATGTGGCCCCTATGTGGGGGTCCGACCGCTGCTTCATAACTTTCTATAAATCATCCTGCAAAAACATGGAAACAATCCAGAATCCTGACGGATCCAACGTCCCTTTACCTGGACACCACGAGGGGCAGGATGAGCATCTTCAGCATCCGCATGAGAAGTTCTCCAGGAAACTGAAAGTAACTGATCTCCTGCAGGAGGAAGGACAGAGAGAGGTCAGGAGGAAGGACAGAGAGAGGTCAGGAGAGAGGTCAGGAGGAAGGGCAGAGAGAGGTCAGGAGAGAGGTCAGGAGGAAGGGCAGAGAGAGGTCAGGAGGAAGGACAGAGAGAGGTCAGGAGAGAGGTCAGGAGGAAGGACAGAGAGAGGTCAGGAGAGAGGTCAGGAGGAAGGACAGAGAGAGGTCAGGAGAGAGGTCAGGAGGAAGGACAGAGAGAGGTCAGGAGGAAGGGCAGAGAGAGGTCAGGAGGAAGGGCAGAGAGAGGTCAGGAGGAAGGGCAGAGAGAGGTCAGGAGGAAGGACAGAGAGAGGTCAAGAGAGAGGTCAGGAGGAAGGACAGAGAGAGGTCAGGAGGAAGGACAGAGAGAGGTCAGGAGGAAGAACAGAGAGAGGTCAGGAGAGAGGTCATGAGGAAAGACAGAGAGAGGTCAGGAGGAAGGACAGAGAGAGGTCAGGAGAGAGGTCAGGAGGAAGGACAGAGAGAGGTCAGGAGGAAGGGCAGAGAGAGGTCAGGAGGAAGGGCAGAGAGAGGTCAGGAGGAAGGGCAGAGAGAGGTCAGGAGGAAGGACAGAGAGAGGTCAGGAGAGAGGTCAGGAGGAAGGACAGAGAGAGGTCAGGAGAGAGGTCAGGAGGAAGGACAGAGAGAGGTCAGGAGAGAGGTCAGGAGGAAGGACAGAGAGAGGTCAGGAGGAAGGACAGAGAGAGGTCAGGAGGAAGGGCAGAGAGAGGTCAGGAGGAAGGACAGAGAGAGGTCAGGAGAGAGGTCAGGAGGAAGGGCAGAGAGAGGTCAGGAGGAAGGGCAGAGAGAGGTCAGGAGGAAGGGCAGAGAGAGGTCAGGAGGAAGGACAGAGAGAGGTCAGGAGAGGTCAGGAGGAAGGACAGAGAGAGGTCAGGAGAGAGGTCAGGAGAGAGGTCAGGAGGAAGGACAGAGAGAGGTCAGGAGAGGTCAGGAGGAAGGACAGAGAGAGGTCAGGAGAGAGGTCAGGAGGAAGGACAGAGAGAGGTCAGGAGAGAGGTCAGGAGGAAGGGCAGAGAGAGGTCAGGAGAGAGGTCAGGAGGAAGGGCAGAGAGAGGTCAGGAGAGAGGTCAGGAGGAAGGGCAGAGAGAGGTCAGGAGAGAGGTCAGGAGAGAACAATACAAGACCTCACACATTGGTCTCCATGTGATCCTGATGGTCCTGACCTCTGACCTTACATGACCTGATCCTAGAAGCCAATAAGACGATCAGAACAAACGGACCAGAATCTTTATCAGTCAAACCAATGGACCCAGCTGTAGCCATTGGGGTATATCCAGGGGCATCTGTGTAGGTGAGGGGCCCCATCGCCCGCCTCAAAGCTGCTTCCTATATAAAATACTGGCTCTATGGTGAACAATTACTGAGAGACTGGAGGATGAGACGATGAAGAGTCAGAACCTGCGGCTGCTGCCGGGTGTCCTCATCTATTGGATAATCAATGAGATCTGTGACTGGACCCAGGACACATCATGTACCATGTGACCCAGTGTTCTGATCAGATGGGGGAGACCTCTGTGCATGGGATACTCGGGTCCTTTAGTGGAGGGGGGGGGGGGCCGTATATACATGGAGTCTCCAGTACAGTATATAATCTGCACGGCTCGCCCTATGAAAGGTCACAAAGGGAGGCAAAAAAAGGGGATTAAATCCTAATAACATGAACTCTAATTCCAAAGGAGAATCTGGAAACAATTCTGGCCCCTTAGGGGGGGATGACCTAGAGGGGGGGATGACCTAGAGGGTTCCTCTGTGCAGCAGTATTGTACGGATCAGGACCTCCTCGGCTGCCAGCGGCCTCCTGGGGCACAGATATAGAAGGAAATTCTCCTGGCTTCTCCCTGGATATTGCGCTGCACGTAACGCAGAGCCACAGATACGATCCTTGTGATGCCGGGCACCATCCCCTCTGTAGTGTGTCGCATTATAGCACCATGAATAGCGCCATATAACTCCCGGTACTGACCTGCTCCGAGAGACGCCGGGTCCTCAGGAAGAAGCCCAGGAGACATCCCACAATGACCGACAGCACCGAGAGGATCAGGAGGCCGTTCCTCTTACACACGTCCTTGGCTCTCGCCAGTACTGCATCCAGGGCCCCCGCCATCCTGCCCCAAAAATACCAGGGGGTCCACCAGCGTCCCACAGAGGGACTGCGCCAACCCCAGAGATCAGAGCACAACCAGCAGAGCCGCACAGCCCACAAGGTCACCCCTCACCCATAAGCCACGCAGCTGGCATTACTGTCCCAATCCTATTACTGACCTCATCATTAGGAGCCTGGGAGGGGATTAGGGGCTCGGGATCACAGGCAAAGATCTGCCGCAGCAGCAGGAACAATCCCCAATATTACACAACTCATCATCACAGGAGAGGGTTCTGCCGAGATTTATCACAGACGTCAAATGGTTAATAAGTCACAATGTGCAGAACACCAGCGCACCACACGAGCGCACAACACCAGAGCACAACACCAGCGCACAACACAACATGAGCGCACCACACGAGCGCACCACACGAGCGCACCACACGAGCGCACCAACACCAGCGCACAAACACCAGCGCACAAACACCAGCGCACCAACACAACATGAGCGCACCACACCAGCGCACCAACACCGGCGCACCAACACCGGCGCACCAACACCAGCGCACCAACACCAGCGCACCAACACCAGCGCACCAACACCAGCGCACCAACACCAGCGCACCAACACCAGCGCACCAACACCAGCGCACCTACACCAGCGCACCTACACCAGCGCACCTACACAAGCGCACCAACACCAGCGCACCAACACCAGCGCACCTACACCAGCGCACCTACACCAGCGCACCTACACCAGCGCACCAACACCAGCGCACCAACACCAGCGCACCTACACCAGCGCACAACACAAGCGCACCTACACCAGCGCACCAACACCAGCGCACCAACACCAGCGCACCAACACCAGCGCACAACACAAGCGCACAACACAAGCGCACCTACACCAGCGCACCTACACCAGCGCACCTACACCAGCGCACCTACACCAGCGCACCTACACCAGCGCACCAACACAAGCGCACCTACACCAGCGCACCTACACCAGCGCACCACACGAGCACAACACCAGCGCACCACACCAGCGCACCAACACCAGCGCACAACACAACATGAGCGCACCACACGAGCGCACCAACACCAGCGCACCAACACCAGCGCACCAACACAACATGAGCGCACCACACCAGCGCACCAACACCGGCGCACCAAAACCGGCGCACCAACACCGGCGCACCAACACCGGCGCACCAACACCGGCGCACCAACACCAGCGCACCAACACCAGCGCACCTACACCAGCGCACCTACACCAGCGCACCTACACCAGCGCACCTACACCAGCGCACCTACACCAGCGCACCTACACCAGCGCACCAACACCAGCGCACCTACACCAGCGCACCTACACCAGCGCACCAACACCAGCGCACCTACACCAGCGCACCTACACCAGCGCACCTACACCAGCGCACCTACACCAGCGCACCTACACCAGCGCACCTACACCAGCGCACCTACACCAGCGCACCAACACCAGCGCACCAACACCAGCGCACCTACACCAGCGCACCTACACCAGCGCACCTACACCAGCGCACCTACACCAGCGCACCTACACCAGCGCACAACACAAGCGCACCAACACCAGCGCACCTACACCAGCGCACCTACACCAGCGCACAACACAAGCGCACCAACACAAGCGCACCAACACAAGCGCACCTACACAAGCGCACCTACACCAGCGCACCTACACCAGCGCACCTACACCAGCGCACCTACACCAGCGCACAACACCAGCGCACCTACACCAGCGCACCTACACCAGCGCACCTACACCAGCGCACAACACAAGCGCACCTACACCAGCGCACCTACACCAGCGCACCACACAAGCGCAGACACATTTCTTCTCATTTTATCTTAATATCATTTTAATATTTTGTCATTTTTAGGGAATTTATTTTCTGGTTTACACGAGACAGAAATTTCTTCTACCCTTTTCTTTACACACTTAGGCTACATTCACACTGCCCTTGCCCGCCTGTACCGTACCGTGCAGGGGGGGGTGTACTCTATGCGCAGGGGGGGTGTACTCTATGCGCAGGGGGGGTGTACTCTATGCGCAGGGGGGGGTGTACTCTATGCGCAGGGGGGGGGTGTACTCTATGCGCAGGGGGGGGGTGTACTCTATGCGCAGGGGGGGGTGTACTCTATGCGCAGGGGGGGGGTGTACTCTATGCGCAGGGGGGGGGTGTACTCTATGCGCAGGGGGGGTGTACTCTATGCGCAGGGGGGGTGTACTCTATGCGCAGGGGGGGGTGTACTCTATGCGCAGGGGGGGGGTGTACTCTATGCGCAGGGGGGGGGTGTACTCTATGCGCAGGGGGGGGGTGTACTCTATGCGCAGGGGGGGTGTACTCTATGCGCAGGGGGGGTGTACTCTATGCGCAGGGGGGGGTGTACTCTATGCGCAGGGGGGGGTGTACTCTATGCGCAGGGGGGGGTGTACTCTATGCGCAGGGGGGGTGTACTCTATGCGCAGGGGGGGTGTACTCTATGCGCAGGGGGGGGGTGTACTCTATGCGCAGGGGGGGTGTACTCTATGCGCAGGGGGGGTGTACTCTATGCGCAGGGGGGGTGTACTCTATGCGCAGGGGGGGTGTACTCTATGCGCAGGGGGGGTGTACTCTATGCGCAGGGGGGGTGTACTCTATGCGCAGGGGGGGTGTACTCTATGCGCAGGGGGGGTGTACTCTATGCGCAGGGGGGGTGTACTCTATGCGCAGGGGGGGGTGTACTCTATGCGCAGGGGGGGTGTACTCTATGCGCAGGGGGGGGTGTACTCTATGCGCAGGGGGGGTGTACTCTATGCGCAGGGGGGGGTGTACTCTATGCGCAGGGGGGGGTGTACTCTATGCGCAGGGGGGGGTGTACTCTATGCGCAGGGGGGGTGTACTCTATGCGCAGGGGGGGTGTACTCTATGCGCAGGGGGGGTGTACTCTATGCGCAGGGGGGGTGTACTCTATGCGCAGGGGGGGTGTACTCTATGCGCAGGGGGGGTGTACTCTATGCGCAGGGGGGGGTATACTCTATGCGCAGGGGGGGTGTACTCTATGCGCAGGGGGGGTGTACTCTATGCGCAGGGGGGGTGTACTCTATGCGCGGGGGGGGTGTACTCTATGCGCAGGGGGGGGTGTACTCTATGCGCGGGGGGGGTGTACTCTATGCGCAGGGGGGGGTGTACTCTATGCGCAGGGGGGGTGTACTCTATGCGCAGGGGGGGTGTACTCTATGCGCAGGGGGGGTGTACTCTATGCGCAGGGGGGGTGTACTCTATGCGCAGGGGGGGTGTACTCTATGCGCAGGGGGGGTGTACTCTATGCGCAGGGGGGGTGTACTCTATGCGCAGGGGGGGTGTACTCTATGCGCAGGGGGGGTGTACTCTATGCGCAGGGGGGGTGTACTCTATGCGCAGGGGGGGTGTACTCTATGCGCAGGGGGGGTGTACTCTATGCGCAGGGGGGGTGTACTCTATGCGCAGGGGGGGTGTACTCTATGCGCAGGGGGGGTGTACTCTATGCGCAGGGGGGGTGTACTCTATGCGCAGGGGGGGTGTACTCTATGCGCAGGGGGGGTGTACTCTATGCGCAGGGGGGGTGTACTCTATGCGCAGGGGGGGTGTACTCTATGCGCAGGGGGGGTGTACTCTATGCGCAGGGGGGGTGTACTCTATGCGCAGGGGGGGTGTACTCTATGCGCAGGGGGGGTGTACTCTATGCGCAGGGGGGGTGTACTCTATGCGCAGGGGGGGTGTACTCTATGCGCAGGGGGGGTGTACTCTATGCGCAGGGGGGGTGTACTCTATGCGCAGGGGGGGTGTACTCTATGCGCAGGGGGGGTGTACTCTATGCGCAGGGGGGGTGTACTCTATGCGCAGGGGGGGTGTACTCTATGCGCAGGGGGGGTGTACTCTATGCGCAGGGGGGGTGTACTCTATGCGCAGGGGGGGTGTACTCTATGCGCAGGGGGGGTGTACTCTATGCGCAGGGGGGGTGTACTCTATGCGCAGGGGGGGTGTACTCTATGCGCAGGGGGGGTGTACTCTATGCGCAGGGGGGGTGTACTCTATGCGCAGGGGGGGTGTACTCTATGCGCAGGGGGGGTGTACTCTATGCGCAGGGGGGGTGTACTCTATGCGCAGGGGGGGTGTACTCTATGCGCAGGGGGGGTGTACTCTATGCGCAGGGGGGGTGTACTCTATGCGCAGGGGGGGTGTACTCTATGCGCAGGGGGGGTGTACTCTATGCGCAGGGGGGGTGTACTCTATGCGCAGGGGGGGTGTACTCTATGCGCAGGGGGGGTGTACTCTATGCGCAGGGGGGGTGTACTCTATGCGCAGGGGGGGTGTACTCTATGCGCAGGGGGGGTGTACTCTATGCGCAGGGGGGGTGTACTCTATGCGCAGGGGGTGTACTCTATGCGCAGGGGGTGTACTCTATGCGCAGGGGGTGTACTCTATGCGCAGGGGGTGTACTCTATGCGCAGGGGGTGTACTCTATGCGCAGGGGGTGTACTCTATGCGCAGGGGGTGTACTCTATGCGCAGGGGGTGTACTCTATGTGCAGGGGGTGTACTCTATGTGCAGTGTGTACTATGTGCAGTGTCCTGTGTACTATGTGCAGGGTCCTGTGTACTATGTGCAGTGTCCTGTGTACTATGTGCAGGGGGTGTACTATGTGCAGTGTCCTGTGTACTATGTGCAGGGGTCCTGTGTACTATGTGCAGGGGTTCTGTGTACTATGTGCAGTGTCCTGTGTACTATGTGCAGTTTCCTGTGTACTATGTGCAGGGTCCTGTGTACTATGTGCAGTGTCCTGTGTACTATGTGCAGGGTCCTGTGTACTATGTGCAGGGTCCTGTGTGCTATGTGCAGTGTGTACTATGTGCAGGGGGGGGGGTGTACTATATGCAGGGTCCTGTGTGCTATGTGCAGGTTCCTGTGTGCTATGTGCAGTGTCCTGTGTACTATGTGCAGGGTCCTGTGTACTATGTGCAGTGTCCTGTGTACTATGTGCAGTGTCCTGTGTACTATGTGCAGGGTCCTGTGTACTATGTGCAGGGTCCTGTGTACTATGTGCAGTGTGTACTATATGCAGGGTCCTGTGTACTATGTGCAGGGGTCCTGTGTACTATGTGCAGGGTCCTGTGTACTATGTGCAGTGTCCTGTGTACTATGTGCAGTGTCCTGTGTACTATGTGCAGGGTCCTGTGTACTATGTGCAGTGTCCTGTGTGCTATGTGCAGGGTCCTGTGTGCTATGTGCAGGGTCCTGTGTGCTATGTGCAGTGTCCTGTGTACTATGTGCAGGGTCCTGTGTACTATGTGCAGTGTCCTGTGTACTATGTGCAGGGTCCTGTGTACTATGTGCAGTGTGTACTATGTGCAGGGTCCTGTGTACTATGTGCAGGGTCCTGTGTACTATGTGCAGGGTCCTGTGTACTATGTGCAGTGTCCTGTGTACTATGTGCAGGGTCCTGTGTACTATGTGCAGGGTGTCCTGTGTGCTATGTGCAGGGTCCTGTGTACTATGTGCAGGGTCCTGTGTACTATGTGCAGTGTCCTGTGTACTATGTGCAGGGTCCTGTGTACTATGTGCAGGGTCCTGTGTACTATGTGCAGTGTCCTGTGTACTATGTGCAGGGTCCTGTGTACTATGTGCAGTGTCCTGTGTAATATGTGCAGGGTCCTGTGCACTATGTGCAGGGTGTACTATGTGCAGGGGGGGGGTGTACTATATGCATGGGGGTGTACTATATGCATGGGGGTGTACTATGTGTAGTGTGCAGGGGGCGCCCCCTGCACTGCTCCAGAAGAGGCACCAACTTTTGTTTGATGCAGACGAACGACACAATTCTGTCCGATTCTCCTCTTTTAAATGAAACCAGAAGTGTTTCTATGGTGCTATGGTTATGCGTTCCTGCCCTGCACCTGTGTTCTCGCTGTAGCCTCCCGATGTCCGATGCAGTGGAGGAACCTCCCAATCTATAGATGACACCTCCCAACAGGGGGGAGAGCGCGGCCCCGCATAACGACAGGGGGGAGAGCGCGGCCCCGCATAACGACAGGGGGGAGAGCGCGGCCCCGCGTAACGACAGGGGGGAGAGCGCGGCCCCGCATAACGACAGGGGATGTAAAAAGCCATTTATCCCCTTCCATATCGCCTCTTATGGATGATAATAACCCGTCTGACAGGATATTTACCCTCCGGCCTCTCCTGGTGTTACAGCATTTTACTTTATGTGTGAACACATCCCAACATTATCTGCGTCTATGCCAGTAACTGAGGGTTTTCTCATCCAGTTTTTGCAGGCAACAATAAAAATACTAATTAAAAGGCAAAAGTTCGGTAAAAAAAAAAAAAAAGTCAGTTCTGAAAAATAGCAGAGAAATAAAAAACCTCCATCAAGTGCAGCGGAAGTGCATTGTAATCACCGGAACCTTGTCTTCTACGGAAAGTTTCCGGGGGACAGAGTTACGCGATGCACCTACCCTTGATTTGAAGCTACGGAGGACTTAAAGGGCGGGGCAAAGGTGAGACCAGGGAGGGGGCGGGAACTGGGGCAAAGGTGAGACCGGGGAGGGGGCGGGAACTGGGGCAAAAGTCACCGGCACCGAGGACAGAGACGAGGATCCAGGAGCGGGAGGACGCACCGGGTATGGCGGGAGGAGGAGGAGGGGGGAAGGTATTGGGTGCTGCACACACCTGTCATTGTGTGACAGGATTGTTATGTGCTGCTCCTGTGCACACCTGTAGGGACGGGGGGCGCCTGTAGTAGTGGTGGGGACGGGGGGCGCCTGTAGTAGTGGTGGGGACGGGGGGCGCCTGTAGTAGTAGTGGGGACGGGGGGCGCCTGTAGTAGTAGTGGGGACGGGGGGCGCCTGTAGTAGTAGTGGGGACGGGGGGCGCCTGTAGTAGTAGCGGGGACGGGGGCGCCTGTAGTAGTAGTGGGGACGGGGGCGCCTGTAGTAGTAGTGGGGACGGGGGCGCCTGTAGTAGTAGTGGGGACGGGGGGCGCCTGTAGTAGTAGTGGGGACGGGGGGCGCCTGTAGTAGCGGGGACGGGGGGCGCCTGTAGTAGCGGGGACGGGGGGCGCCTGTAGTAGTAGCGGGGACGGGGGGCGCCTGTAGTAGTAGCGGGGACGGGGGGCGCCTGTAGTAGTGGTGGGGACGGGGGGCGCCTGTAGTAGTAGCGGGGACGGGGGCGCCTGTAGTAGTAGTGGGGACGGGGGGCGCCTGTAGTAGTAGCGGGGACGGGGGGCGCCTGTAGTAGTAGTGGGGATGGGGGGCGCCTGTAGTAGTAGCGGGGACGGGGGGCGCCTGTAGTAGTAGTGGGGACGGGGGCGCCTGTAGTAGTAGTGGGGACGGGGGGCGCCTGTAGTAGTAGTGGGGACGGGGGGCGCCTGTAGTAGTAGTGGGGATGGGGGGCGCCTGTAGTAGTAGCGGGGACGGGGGGCGCCTGTAGTAGTAGTGGGGACGGGGGCGCCTGTAGTAGTAGTGGGGACGGGGGGCGCCTGTAGTAGTAGTGGGGACGGGGGGCGCCTGTAGTAGTAGTGGGGATGGGGGGCGCCTGTAGTAGTAGCGGGGACGGGGGGCGCCTGTAGTAGTAGCGGGGACGGGGGCGCCTGTAGTAGTAGTGGGGACGGGGGGCGCCTGTAGTAGTAGTGGGGACGGGGGGCGCCTGTAGTAGTAGTGGGGACGGGGGGCGCCTGTAGTAGTAGTGGGGACGGGGGGCGCCTGTAGTAGTGGTGGGGACGGGGGGCGCCTGTAGTAGTAGTGGGGACGGGGGGCGCCTGTAGTAGTAGTGGGGACGGGGGGCGCCTGTAGTAGTAGTGGGGACGGGGGGCGCCTGTAGTAGTAGTGGGGACGGGGGGCGCCTGTAGTAGTAGTGGGGACGGGGGGCGCCTGTAGTAGTAGTGGGGATGGGGGGCGCCTGTAGTAGTAGTGGGGATGGGGGGCGCCTGTAGTAGTAGTGGGGATGGGGGGCGCCTGTAGTAGTAGTGGGGATGGGGGGCGCCTGTAGTTGTCACCGATTTACTTAAAAAAAAAAAAAAATCAGAGTAAAACTTGTTACAAATATGAAAACCTGAGCGTCTGTAGCCGTAACCAGAGTCCTGGGGTGGGGTCCTGCGGTGGTGTCGGGGGTGGGGTCCCGCGGTGGTGTCGGGGGTGGGGTCCCGCGGTGGTGTCGGGGGTGGGGTCCCGCGGAGGTGTCGGGGTGGGGTATGTGATGCAAAGGACCCGCAGCACAGGACAGAAACCTACCATGTGATGTGATGCAGGATGAAGCAAACACACCCTGGGATGGCTGCAGCTGCACTGATGCAGAATCAGATCTTGGTTAATCCCTGAGCTGGGTGGATTTGCTGAAAAAACCATTATAACATTCAGGACCTTGGGAAAGCTGGGTCAGGCTGGCTGCCAAGATCAACACATTAGACATTGAGCTTGTAATTGCAAATGGAGTCAAGACATGACTAATCAACCTGAGCTGGATCACTCATACACAGCAGCCGGGGGATGGTGCAGCAATTGATTATTCTGCCTTCAGGCACAACACCGCGATTACATCATCCTCTCCTGCAGAGAATAACTCACATGCTAGGAGAAGAGCCGCAGGAGCTGCAGAAT